>NW_027331827.1:0-128095 GCF_033568475.1 Henckelia pumila
AATACAACCGACGCTATCATAAGTGTATAAATACTGTTATACAACCAAATCAAAGGTTCAGGGTAAATAAAATCTCTACCCTCTACAACCTCGCACTCCCCAAGCTCAATTTTGCTGAGAGCCGCCTGGACCGTCCAACCTCAAACCTGCCCCGCCACAAGGTACACAATACCCAAACACAGGGGCGTGAGCTAGAACGCTCAATACGAAGCAATGATATAAATACAAATATGTGCACACAGATGATTCAAAACTCAAGTGAAAACATTTTCTCAGGGCACCGAGAATATACAGTACCGGCTAGAGTGCTACTCCGCGGGGTACTCGTATTACTCCATATCAGGGCTGAGCCAACCCCATCCTGACCCGAATCCAAAACAGGATACAAGCCTCATATGGAAACTGTCATACCTGACTCGAGTCTAAAATGAGATCATTGTTCCCTATGGAGACTGCCAATGACTCACATCTCTCCGGATGCAGTCACACGTAAAATCATGTATGTGCTAAGACGATAAAACATGCTAAAACACGATAAAGCATATAGCACATACTCATGCAACATATAAGCAAATATATCATGCCGGCTATCTCGGTCAGTACTTACGTACCTTTAACACTGCTGGTCAAACCTAGCTCCACTGACCTAGACTCCAAGCCTACTAGTCCAGTCTACTGCTACTGCAATGCAAATATCCATGCATAAACAATTAAGCTCTAAAAACCTTAATTAAGCTATTGCATACTCCTAAATATTTTTAGGATGCCAAAGCTATACCTGCGTCCGTCGTTAGCCCTTTGCTGACGATAGCCACAAAACTAGGCCGTAGCTCCGCGACGACGTCTAGATCACTAAGCCACTTCCGGATTTCCCGTAAGATGCCTAGATCTCCCTAGATCTGAGTTAGAAGGCTTAGGAATAGAGAGAGAAGAGAGGAGATGAGCGAGTCACAAATGAACCTCGGCTCCTCTATTTATAAACGACGTTCGGGCCGCCCGAACTTGGCTTCGGGCCCTCCGAACTGGTTCGGATCCTCCGATCATAACTTTGGATTGTCCGAACACGATCGGACCGTCCGATCTTTACTTCGAGTCCTCCGAAGTCCCATCAATGATGTCATCCATGATGTCACCTTGTTGACTTAGTTGATGACGTAAGCCCTAACCCTGTTCGGGTCCTCCGATCCTCTTCGGATCCTCTGAACACCAGTTCAGAGCGTCCGAACCTCCCGAGCCATGCCCACTATTTTCAAGTATTCTGATCTATTTTCGGGCTCCGTTAATCCATTTGGAATTTACTTAATCATGTTTTACTTATTCTAAACATGATCACGTGATTAATTACTCATTAATCACTAATTAGAAATGCGGGTTACTATAGGCTTCCTCCTCGGAATGATTCAGCCACTGGACTTTGACCATCGGTATGACCCGCGTCCTCAGTCTCCGCTCCTCCCTAGCGAAGATCCGAATCGGCCTCTCCTCAAATGCTAAATCCGGTGCTAACTGTAGAGGCTCGTAATCCAACACATGTGTCGGATTCGAGACGTATCTCCATAGCATGGATACATGGAAGACGTTGTGTACTTCCGCAAGCCCTGGAGGCAAAGCCAAACGATAGGCCAACGTGCCAACTCTCTCCAAGATCTCAAAAGGCCCAATATACCTCGGATTTAGCTTACCTCTTCGACCAAATCTCATCACCCCTTTAGTAGGTGATACCTTCAGAAACACATTATCACCGACGGAAAATTCAAGATCTCGTCGTTGAGTATCATCATAACTCTTCTGACGACTCTGAGGAGTCCTCATACGATCCCGAATCTGAATCACAATATCCGCAGTCTGCTGTACAATCTCGGGACCAAGTAGAATCCTCTCGCCACCCTCATCCCAATGCACGGGAGATCTACATCTCCTCCCGTAGAGAGCTGCATAAGGAGCCATACCTATAGATGCCTAAAAGTTGTTGTTATAGGTAAACTCCACCAACGGCAATCTAGTCTCCCAAGAGCCCTGAAAGTCAATGACGCAAGCTCTCAGTAGATCCTCGAGAACCTGGATCACTCTCTCAGACTGACCATCTGTCTGGGGGTGGAACGCTGTACTGAATAATAATCTAGTCCCCAATGTTGTGTGCAAACTCTCCCAGAAAGCAGATGTAAATCTCGGATCCCTGTCTGATACTATCGACACTGGTATGCCATGCAGTCTAACAATCTCCTTGATATAAAGCTCTGCATACTGTGTCAACGAGTAAGTAGTCCTCACCGGCAAGAAATGAGCTGACTTGGTGAGTCTATCCACGATCACCCATCTAGTTCCCAAGTTTCAGTATCCCAAAAGTTATGCTTCTGCTGCGCACTCTGATAAACAAAATATTAACTTTACTAATCATTTTTCCTAAACACAACAATCACACTATGTCAAAACTTGACTGATTTTATATGCTTATACACTCTACTTATCAATCATTCAACATTCGTGAGCCGAACTTTTGTTCCCAAATTTATTTATTAAAGAATATGATTACAATATCAACCCAATAAATTCAACTTGTAAAGCTTATCCACATGCTAGCCTTCTATAACAAGTTAAACATCTTTGAGTCGAACATCTGCCATTCATCGCAATTTTCTTCAACTTATCCATTTACCACTACACATTCAACTATCGAACACTTGAAAATCTTAAATCTCGAGTGCTATAAATCCATGAAATCCAAAAAGTGAATTTAGTGTCAAACGTCATGCACAACATAAATTCTCCTAACGTCAGGAATATGCTTAAAATATATTAATTCTAATTTTGTGGTTAGTTTAGGCTTAAGACACTTAGATTTTCCTATTGGAGGAGTGAAATTCTCCGAATAGTATTTACATATCATCGTCTCTAAATAGCATAATAATATAACATTCAATAGTTAATTCCATATCATTTCCTAGTTGCCTCTATTTATAGTCCATGGAATCTGAACTCCTCAAAATCAAAATACTAAGTCAATTACCTAATAAACTGAATAATCCGCTCACAAGTAATACATGTTGGTCCCATGTACAGTCAAAACACAACCAGTACCTTTTTGCTCATGCATCCCAAAAATCTTGGTGGAGACACTCCTATAACATGACCCGATAATTCAAATTTATACAACCCAAGGATATTGAAAGAACATCAATACAAATACTTATACACAATTAATCCCAACGTAAAATGAAAGTATCGAGATAACAATTATAATATCAAATCATTACGTTGACTCAAGATTATTCCAAGTGTTTCAAATACCCATACGTGCGTAGAACCAACAACCCAACTTCACAAACTACTCAACTCTTAACAAAAGAAATCACTCCAAAAATATATATTCATATATATCGTTAACTCTTAGGCCATATCTAAAGCTTATATTATACTTGACATCGAAACCAAAATTTATAACAATTGTATTATGCCACATCTGACCGATTACACAAACCTATAAAAATTTACACCTTCATCATTCGATCATCACAACATCTATAAGTCAGGCTGACAAATTCCAAAACCTATTTATTTAAATGTAGTGACTTGAACGTCAAATCCAATACAGCTTACATGGTAATACCAACCATGCGACCCTTAAGTATTATAAAAGATTATCCAATTCTTTATCAAACTAACTCCACAATTATTCTTATTCTCAAAGATTCAAGAACCTAATACAAAACATATTTATCATCAATTTATACCTCATATAATTAAGAGTACAAACTTAAAACCACAAACCATCAAAATATAACCTTATGGTACAAGTGTCATCTCCAAGAAAATCATGACTTCTTCGTCAAAAAAAAAAACCTTAATAGTTAAATGAATGACAATATGGTATTTGTGAACCCAACTAGCATAATTTGACACATGCGAACTTAATTCCCAAAAATATATACTAGACTCTATAAAGTAACATTTTAAATTCACCAAAAAAGAAAATGATACAACCCTCGATTAATCATTCTTGCGAGGAATCCTACTCTTGCCTCAAGCAATAATTCTATTGCTATCACAAAAACTTAATACCTCATATTGAAATTTACTTTTATTGTTCTATTTATCGCTACACCTTTATAAAAATTTCCTAGATAGGCCCGCTACCTCTTACCATCACAAACCCAATAATTTACCAATGAAATTATTCTAACTTAAAATCAATAAGTTACCACAAAAATTCAAGTGACAACCAATATATCATAAATATCAAACTTAGTTTTAACAACATAAAACTGAATTCCCAAATTTCGAAATTCCTTGTGGTCCACCTGTTGTATAACATGTCTTGGGGCATACTGCGTCACCACACATTCTTCACGTAAATCGCAATGCATAACTAAGTATTTTAAAACTTTGCTAATATGAAATCTTAAATAATTACATAAGAAAAATAATTTAAAACTTACAGACCAATAGTGAGATTTCTGAGCTTCACGTGGCAGATGGACACCCTCCAAGAACCTGGCTTTGATACCAATTGAAACGCCTAGGACACTTTAAACTTAAATGCTGAATTTTTTTTTAAAAAATAATAACAATACATATATGCCCATACATATATGTATCACATTTAAAATAAAATACTACTTCTTAGTAGTAACTTAAATAAAAATAAACAAATAAATAATTAAAAAGGGTTTCATGCATGAAACAAAAATAGTAAATAATACATGTTTGAAACTCTCATATGGGGAAATAATAAAATAAAAATATGCAACTTGTTTTAAAAACTCAACGTCATAAAAATAAATGTATCTTAAAACATCATCTAAAAACTGCAACGGTCACGGGGCCACTGTTCCGTGAGCTCATACATCATCACCACCGGTCGGAGCTACATAAGTATCATCTGACTCACCTGCACCATATAAGCGTAGTGAGCCTAGGGGCTCAACATGTCTAAACTTGAATATCAAGGTTTAAACTAATGAATCACATAATCATACTAATACATATACATGATACATGAGCATGCATGGAAACATTTTTCATAACATAAATGCTGAATCATAAATCTTAAGCATAAACATCATCTTTCTTCATCATACATAACATAGTTGAGCATGGTATTTTTGAAACAGTCTATGGTCCTATCCGTAAGTGTGACGCTTATCTGTGCCGACTGATCAGTCTTATGAACCAACGTACGTGGCGGTGATAAATCACCTCCTATGGTAGTAAACTACCTCATAAATCATATATCATATGGTGATAACCACCCTTATGTCACACTACTTCAATTTCCATCAAGAAAATATTTTTGCTCAACTCATACATAATCATAATCATATCATAAAAAATTTCATGAATGCATGCAATGAAAATTTGTCCGTAATATATATTTAATTGATTTTTTCATAATAAATATACTTATACTTAAAATATAAACTTCATGCATAAAAATAATTAAATATATATTCCGGACTTAGTTATTTTTCATGGATTGGTCCAGACTGCTGGTCACTCACTCTAAGCCCATTAAACTTAAATAAAAGCCCAATTATCATATTTTAGCCCAAATAACTTAACTAAACTTAACTGGGCCTAAATAAAAGTATTTAAGCCCATTAACTTAAATAAACCCAATAAGACACTAGACTGGCCCAAAAATCCTCTGACTGACCCAAAAATTCCCATGGGCTCCCAAGCCCATAAAAATCATTGGGCTAACTTAAATAAATTATTTAAAGCCCAAAATAAAATTATTTGGAAGCCCAAATAATTTTATTTCTAATTAATTGGCCTAAAAACCAATTAAAACCTTAAACATGTAAAAATTAAAAATACTCGAGCCCGGCCCACCTAACCCGGTCCAAAACCGACCTGAACCGACCCAAAAATTACCAGACCCGATCCAGGCCCCAAGACCCGACCCGGACCTGCCCAAAACCCTAAACCTGTTTCCCTCTTGTTCCTTACTTTTCACTGCGACCAGCTTCTGTTCAGAGGCATCAGCTGTCCTACTCCGGCCACCAAATGGCCAGAGAACCACCACCTACACCTAGAAGACTTCAAGACGTTTCCAGAAAGCTAAAAACCAGCTCAAACGGAGTCCTAACGAAGGAGAACGAACCAAAACAAAATCTGCCTAATTTCTGCTCGCGCGCTGCGCGCGACGCCGGACTTCCGGCCGTTCGGCCGCCAAAATCCGACCATCACTGGCTAGAGAACTACCTGATATAACTTCCTCTATGTCTTGGGGTTCTAACCCAATTGAAATCACCCTCAAACCCGTCCTATACAGTGCACACGAATCATTCTCCCAAAACCGCTCAAACTACGACCTTCTATGCAACCAGAAGATATTGTTTCGGTTCAGACCAACCTTGGCTCAAACCACTTGAACCACTCAACCCTAGGGACCCTAAGACATGCCCCCAGATGTTGAGCAGCCACCTCGACCATTCCCATACACAAAAACGTAAGGGAATGTCATGAACAAGAACAAAACATGAAACCTTCAACATCACAATCGATACCTTGCATGCACACACTGAAATTTTCATAAAAAAACATAAAATAACAGTCATGAAAATGTGTAGATAGCTTATATGGTGTTAAAGGAAGGAATTAAACATGCCTTGCTAATTATAACGAATATTATCGCGTGTACGACACCCGGACGACGAACCAACGGCCAACTCTAAATTTTTCCTTGAAGAACACGGCTATGGAGGTTGAGATTTCTGAAAAAATGGTGTGAAAGAGATTGAAGAAAAGGGTGGAGGCGGCTGACAGTGATGGTAGTGGGGTAGGAATTTATTTTAGGTTTAATAATAGGTTAATAATTAAAAATAATATGTATCTAGATAATATACCTACAAATATAATTAAAAATCTCTTATAATATTTATAATCTGATAAAAAAACTCAAATCTCGAAATAAAGGTTTAGGAGATTTTTAAATATCAATAAAAGTCATTAAAATGACCTATTTTGGCTAAAAATCAACCCTTAAATAAATATATAATTAAACACTAAAATTTTCTTGACAAAATACCTTAAAATATTATTTTAAGGCTCCTAAAACTCATGAAATATTTCTGGCTAAGAATTTTGGTATTTCGTCCATCCACGGTCCCGTCTACGCGATCAAATAAATAAAATTCTCAAAAATTTAAAAATCCTAATATTGCGGGTTAAATGCTAAAATAAATTAAATCATGCATATAAATCACATAATAACACATAAATACATTTAACCCTTATTTTTAATAATTTAAAATAATTAATTTCTCCTAATTATGCATGCAGATTTACGTTTTAAAATTTTCGGGTGTTACAAACATAGCTGAAAACTCATTATATAAGTTTTAAAACCGTTTTTCCTAAAAAACCAAAAGTTGCATATCACTTGTATTGCATATGTCGATCACTAGTATATGTATAAAGAATTTGGGTGTTATTAATAAAGTAATGTGTAGGAAATTTAAGATTTAAAAATATAATTGAATGTAAAATATTTATCAACTAAATTCTTTTAAGATAATATATTGAAGTTATAAAATAATACCTTTAATTTATATTTGATGATATAGTATAGATAATTATACATATATCTTACCAATCAAATCTCACCAATCAAAATTATATATCTATATATATTTGTGTGTGTGTGTATATATATGTATATGTATATGAGTAGTTCACTTCTGAGGTGAGTCGATCTATTCATACTTATAGTAAAAAATAATACTTTTGATATAAAATATAGTGGTAACTCATGAAAATTCTGCAACCTAGGGTGCAGGGTATCTGTGAGCGACCACTAAAACCTGATAGTGAGTTTAGTGGTGAAAAAATAATAATAAAAACCCGGTACCGGGTTTTAATGGTCGCTCAGGATGCAGAAAATTTGTGAGTGACAACTAAAGCATTAGTGCAATAAATTTGATTTTTATTAATTTTTCGTTCATATTCCTGATTGCTAGCATGACACCAGACATATTAACACTATTCGGTATCACATAATATTTTTCTGTGTCAAATTAATTATATAGAAAAATATGACTAAAAACACAAAGTTATTGCATAAGACACAACGTTGACTATTTCTAGAACCAAAATAAATTAAAAAATGCAAAATTATAAGACAAATTTGACTATTGTCCTCACATATATATAATATATACAATAAAGGATGTGGCAGATGATGAGGATTGTTATATTTCATATGGAGAAAATAAAATGAAATCAGGAGAATTATATTTTGATAATTCAACCCGCCCATTTTAAAAAAGTTTGATCTGATTTTATTATTTAGACCTGAAATTTCATCAATGCTAGCACTAATATTAAAAGAGGTTTTTTAGAAGCGGTTTCAAATATTAGTGTTGGCATTTATGAAAATTATATATATAAAAACCACTTCTAAATATATTCAGTAGGAGCGGTTTGCTGATAGATCCTGGAAATTAAAGCATTAGAAGTAATTTATAGCAGCGGTTTATGGAAACTTCTGTTAATTAGTTTAATATGAGCGGTTAAAAATGTTCCTAAAAATTCAAATAATAGAAGAGCTTTTATAGCAGCATTTTATACAAATCGTTGCTAAAACATATTCAATTAGAGTGATTTTCAAATTTCTCTTAAAATGTCCTTAATAGAAGCGGTTGATAGGAGCGGTTTATACAAAATGATGCTAAAAGTATTCATTCAGAACATATTTCAAACCACACCTATAATTTAACACTTTATGAGTGGTTCGGTTCAAACCGTTTCTATTGTTAAACATTTATGAACGGTTTTAAAAACCGCCCTTAAAAAACCGATCTTGAAAATCATTTTTTTGCAGTGAAGGTAGATAAGTTTATATTTTCAGTGGACTTTGTTGTACTTGATATGAAACAGGATCGTGAGATACCTCTTATTTTGGATAGAACGTTTTTAGCCACTAGAAAGACATTGATTGATGTGCACAAGGGAGAATTGATATTGCGTATGAATGATAAAAAAATTATTTTTAATGTTTTTCATGGCATTCGTTATCCTGCTGACAATTCTAATTGTTTCAGAATTGATGTTACTGATGATTTGGTTAAGTGTTCTCTGCAGGAGCAGTTGTCCATGGATCTATTAGAAATTTGTTTGACAGGAACAACAGATGAAGATCATGTTAGCGAGGAAGTTCATGAAGTGACACGATATCTGGATTGGAGTCTATCCTTTGATAGACTCATCAATACCAAGATGGGGGAGCTAGACCATACTCCAAAACCATTGAAGCCATCCACCGAGGAGCCCCCTACTCTTGAACTTAAACCACTCACTTCTCACTTGAAATATTTGTATTTATTAAAGAACGATAAACTGCCAGTAATCTGTTCATCTTCTTTGACAGGTTGTGAGGAGACATCTTTTGTTGCCGATTCACATTTTTTTCTTGTTGTTGAGACGAAAATTGATGTGTCGCCAGTTTTGTTTGAGACAACTGATTCAGAGTTGACCGATTATAGTTGCAGCTTCTTAGCGGAACCGTTTCAGATGAGTTGTGCAGTTAAGCCGATACGGATTTAAAGAAACGGTGCAGGAAGCGGAGTTTGATTAGAACCGCGATTTCAGAGTTGTTTTGGGAGAAGAGTTATTTTAGCAGTCTTCAAACTCTATCTTGTTTTCTATGAGATGGAACTGCTTTGATTTCGAGGACGAAATCGATTCTTAGAGGGGGAGAATTGTAAGGCCCTGAAATTAATTATTTCATGATTAGCATAATTGAATATTAATCATTTTGGAATTAGTGGAAATTATTTTGAGGTGGGACTGAATCGATTTAATTGGGAGTTCAGGGAACAAAGTGCAAAATGAGATTTTTATTATTATTATCCTTTCAAGTGGACTCCCCATCACATCACTTCACATCCCTCTCCTCCCTCTCCATTTTCGTACGTACTGAAGCGGAAGCCATGACTGATTTCTTCAAGCTTTTGCTCCGTCCGATTCGCACGATCCGACCGTTAGATTTCAGATTCGAGTTGAGATTCACGATCACTGCAACGAAGGCTTCATTTGGACGTAAGTTTTGCTACGATCCACGAAATTTGATTTTTTTTGGGTAGTCAGAATTTGATAATTTTCGGGTATATTGTGCTTGAGCTAGCATAGACCGTGTATTCGAAGTCGGTTCAGAAAAAGGTCGAAGTTTGGATTTTGTTGGATTTTGTTGTGTTTTGATGGATTGGAAGATGATATGAGTTGTTTGGAATGGTTTGATGATGTTGAGGATTTTTGGTTTGACCGTTTATAGCCGTTATGCCGTCGAAATCGAGTTTTGGATTATCGGTTGTTTGTTTCGGTTTGATTTCCGAAATTGTTTGAGTTGATGAATTGACATCGAATCTGTATAATCTTCATTTTCAGATTTGGGTTGAAGTTTAGGATTTGGATCGAACTTGGGAGTTGAATCGATTCAGAATTGAAGAACCGTATAGTATTGAACTTCTTGAGATGGCTCGACTGGTTTTGATTCGATATTGATTGAATTTCTTTGCTTCGATTGTTTTGATTCGATTGATTATTTATTTGAGTTCGTTGTTATTTTCAGATTGAATCCTTGACGAACTTGAAAGGTAAAAAGACGACGATTGAATGAACGGGACGATTAACTCGAATTTGAATTAATTCGAGTGCCCGAAAGAAATCACATACTCGTATGCTTTTCGAATTATTTGATTTTAAATGGAATGAGTTTAGTTTCATTTGCATACATCTTGAGCCAAAGATTCGATTCGTTTTGAATTTAGACGATTTAGGGAGCTATATTGAAGTGGCTTTGGATTTCGAGTTTTTCCAATTGCTAAAATGCTTCTTATAGTTGCTCTGAAGTCTAGGGGTCTGAGTTGAGCGACATCCACCCCGAATGGGTGTGTCGGTGAGTTGTTCGTGAAAACTTGGCCCTGGGATCCCAACCGAGTACCGATTGATATTCGATTATCCGATTAGATAATCCCGAGTTTTGAAGTCATGCATTGCATTTTAATGCATTTTGAGTTGATAGCTGATATGCCTTTTTGAATTAATTGGCTCGTTGTTTTATATAACATGAATTGTTATATTATTTGAAATTGCTTTATTTGTCTCTTTTACTGGGAATTATATTCTCACCGGATTATCCGGCTGTCGTTTTGTTTGTATGTGTACTTGACGGCAGGTGGGGCAGGATCATGTCAGAAGATACATGACTAGATCGAGTTGGAAGTGATAGAGTGAGACACCGTCTAGAAGTTTGTTCTTTTAGCAATCTTGCATTATAGGGTTGATGAAATTTCATGTCTTGATTTATGTCTAGGAAACTCGAATTTATTTGATTTGTCGAATGACCCTATCGTCAAAATTCTTATTGTATTTTTTTTTTGGACAGAACATAGAATATTGTATGTCCCAAATTTTGATATTTATGCATTCTTGAGTTTAGAATAGATCGAAATTGATCTTGGTTGATTTTTTCCAGCGTTTCCAGGTTTCTGTTCATTTGGCCTGCGCGCGGGCGAGGCTGGACCTCGTGCGCGCGCGGCTAGCCTGGAGGGGCTCTGACAGTTTTGCTCGCGTGCGCGCAAGCACTCCCCTCGCGCGGGTGCGAGCAGTTCCACAAGCCTCTGGACCTTTTGCCTGCGCGCGCGCGAGGAGAAAGCTCGCGCGGGCGCGTTTCAATCCTTTAAAAAAATAAAAAAATTGATTCGATTTTTCCGCGGCTCTTTGTTATTGATTGTGTTTAATTATTCGAGATTAGATGATTAGTAACGGGGTCTCACAGTGCCTCTCTAAGAATACATTGTCTTAACTCATCAATCTCAGGCACAACAATACGGCTATTCACAAATAAAACATCATCTCTGACCTGAAACTCAGACTTGTGTCCTGATCTCACCTTCTTTATCGACTTTTGAATACTCTCATCTGATTTCTGTGCTTCTCTGATCGACACAAACAACTCTGGCTTGGCCTGAATCGCACAAACTCTGATTGGATTTCTATCTGGCTCAAACTCCAACCCAGAAGTGCAACAGTCGTCGATCAACCGAGAAACACCGATCGTCGAAAGAGATAAAGAGCAAAGCTTTCGAATCAAGGCATCGGCAGCTGCATTCGACTTACCTGGGTAATACTTAATCTCGCAGTCGAAGTCCTTCAATAAATCTAGCCATCTCCTCTGTCTCATATTCAACTCAGACTGTGAAAATAAGTACTTAAGACTCTTATGATAAAAAAAGATCTCAAAAGACTCACCGTACAAATAGTGACGCCAGATCTTCAAGGCAAAAACAATAGCAGCGAGTTCAAGATCATAAACTGGATAGCGAGTCTCGTGCGGTTTCAATGCCTCGACGCATATGCTATCACCTGCTTCCTCTGCATAAGAACACAACCCAGACCTAGATGAGAAGCATCGCAATAAATTGTGAAACCTCCAGAACCAGATGGAATAGAAAGAATCGGAGCACTGGTTAATCTCTTCTTCCTGGGTTACAAGTTCGAGTCCTGGGAAGGGCATGAAACTCTCCTTTTCAGGTGGAGAGAAGACCATGAGTATGGCTGGGCCAGAGCAGAGCCTGAGAGATGGCAGAGCAGAGTCCCAATCCATTACATAAAAGGGCGCCCTTTTTTATAATGGACAGGGATGATAAGAATTTGGATTTATGCCTGGAGATCCAAGTTCTATCCCTGGGGAGGGCATGAAACTCCCTTTCCAGGTGGGAGAAGGCCCATGAGTAGAAAATGGCTGGGCCGGCCCAGAGTAGAAGTGCCTGATGTGGCCAGAAAGCAGAGGGTGCGGGTCCAGTCCATTATAATAGGTGTATCTCAATTGGTGGAAGATTGTTGTATTTTTGGATTAATATTTGAAACAGATATGTGACCTATTCGTGTTTGTGCTATAAGAGCTGAGCCAGAACTGTTAATGAGAATCAAAGAAGCACAGAAAGAGGAACAAAATATTCAGAATTCTATTGCTATGGTCAGATCTGGTTATCAATCTGAATATCAGGTTAGTGCTGATGATGTTTTATATGTGAATAACAGACTTGTTGTTCCAGATGTTTCAGACTTGAAACAGCAGATATTGAAAGAGGCTCACAGCAAGTCGATTCAGTATTCATCCTGGTGGCAGGAAAATGTATAATGATCTGAAGACACAGTATTGGTGGAAACAAATGAAAGCAAATGTCACAGATTTTGTGTCTAAATGTTTGAATTGCCAACAGGTAAAAGCAGAAAGAAAGAAACCAGGTGGTCTATTGTAGAGTCTATCAGTTCCATAATGGAAATGGGATCATATTTCCATGGATTTCGTTACACAGCTACCACGTTCATTCATCCAGAGGGTGCGATGCCATTTGGGTGATTATCGATCGTTTGACGAAATCAGCATGTTTTATTCCATACAGAATGACGTACAGACATGATCAGATGGCAGAAATCTACGTCCGAGAAGTGGTAAGATTACATGGTGTGCCTAAATCTATTGTTTCAGATCGAAACCCTAGATTTACATCACACTTTTGGCATAGTTTGCAACAAGCTCTTGGTACTCACTTGCATCTGAGTACTGCTTATCATCCTCAAACAGACGGACAGTCAGAGCGGACTATCCAGACACTTGAGGATATGTTGAGAGCTGTAGTACTAGATTTTGGTACAAGTTGGCAAGATTCATTACCACTTGCAGAATTCTCTTATAATAACAGCTATTAGACGAGCATTGAGATGGCTCCTTTTGAAGCATTGTACGGAAAGAAATGCAGATCACCATTTTATTGGGATGATATCTCAGACGTACCAGATGTTGGGCCAGATATGATCCGAGAAATGACTGAAAAGGTGAAGCTTATTCAGAAAAGAATGAAAACAGCTCAGGACAGACAAGCAAAGTATGCAAATATCAGACGACGACCTCTATCTTTTGATCAGGGAGACAGAGTTTTCTTGAAGATTTCTCCGTTTAAAGGTACAGTCAGATTTGGCAAGAGAGAAAAGTTATCTCCACGTTTTATTGATCCATATGAGATTATCGAGAACATAGGCGATCTTGCTTATCGACTCGCTCTTCCTCGATCTTTGTCTGGTATTCATGACGTATTCCATGTCTCTATGCTGCGGAAGTATCAGCCTGGTCCTTCCCATATTCTTCAGCCTAATGAAGCTGAACTTGACGAGACTCTCAGTAATTTTGAGCAGCCTATTCAGATTCTTGATCGCAAAGATAAACAGCTCAGAAACAAGACAATTCAGCTAGTCAAAGTTCAGTGGAGTCGACATGGCACTGAAGAAGCGACTTGGGAGACTGAGTCAGACATGAGACAGAGATTTCCAGAGTTGTTTCATTGATGTGAGTTCTTATTCTGCTTTATGTTATTTCTTTCTCTTATGTGTATACAGATTGTCTATACAGCTTGCTTATGATTTCGAGGATGAACTCATGCATGAGTGGGGGAGAAATGTATGGCCCGGAATTATTTAATTTTAATCCGAGAATATTTAATTTGGAAATATTTAGAGTTTAGAATTAAATTTTAATATTCTTAAATGAATAAGGATTGAAATTGAATTAAATCGTTTTTCCGGGGACTGAATTGCAAATAGCCAAAAGTTCAAGGACTAAAGTGCAAATATGCAATATATATCTAATTCTCTACTTGAATTATCTCTTTTTCACGTGGAAAACATCAAAAGAAAAGGGTAAAGAGGCAGTACATGACTGAAACCTTTGGACGCCATTTTTGTCCCGTTCAAGCTCCGATAACTTGTGCTCCGGTTGTCAGAAATTCCGAATAAATATATATCTGCGATCACCGCTCCGAGACCTTAGTTTTGGTACAAGTTTCATTCATCTTTCTCATACTTTATTTGTATGTTGAAGATGGAAATTTATGATTTTAAGATATAAGCATTTATGAGCTGTACCGATTACGTATTCGCAGACGGTTCGGAAAAATACTATCGTTCGGATTTTATATGATTTTAGCAAGAAAAATTCGAACCCTACCCTATCTGATTATGATGCTTTTGATGATATTGATATGAGATTATAAGTGATCTTGATTGTTGGATTGTTTTGGATATTGTTTGGATTGCCGGTTTGTAGCCGTTACGCCGTCTATTCGCAAAATGTCAAGACTTCGATATTATTGATTAAAAGGAGCATGGTTTGAGTTGCATCTGATCTTGTTAGTTATTTGATATGTTATTTCTCAGCTTTCATTCGAAGATTGACGACTCGAGAATCCCGATTCGAACCGAGAAGGAGTTGAAGCAAATATACGTGCATGATCTTAAAATATATATGCATATAAACATAAATAAATAATTATAATGTTTCATCATCATGCTAAACATAAACATCATATTTAATGAATCTCATAAAATATCTTATCATAATTTTTTTTAGTTCTCAACAGGTCGTATCTATGTCGGTGGCATCATACTAAGCGATTGATCAATCTATAAACTAACGTACGTGGCGGTGGAATTTCCACCTCTGTGCTGCCACTTCACCAGCCCTCTCAGCTGGATCCATAAGCTCATCATACATAAACATCATTAGGAAGGTCACCGGGCCCAGGTATCTCGGCCTCCAACCACATCACTTTCCACCTTCACTTCAACTTCCATAAAAATATATATTTTTTTTAACATGCAATTAAACTTATCATAAAAATTCTTAATGATGCATGAACATAAAAATTTTCATTATTTCTTTATTCATGAAAATTTGTCCGTAAATATATATTTAATTTATTTTCTTAAAAATCATATTTATATATTTAATAAAAATGCATGCATGAATTAAATATATATTTACGGATGTTTATTTTTCCATGGACTTGTTCGAGCTGCTGACCACTAGACTTAAACTCAAAAATTTTTAGACTGGTCCAAAAACCCAAAAGCCCAACTCAGCCTGGCCCATTAAGCTTCATGGGCCTCCGAGCCCATGGAAAACTAATGGGCTCATTAAAACATAATTTATGCTCATCAACTTATTAACTTAAGCTTGAATTAATAAAATTATTAAACCCATCACAACTTGACCCGATAATTCTCATGGATCACACGGCCCATGACAAATTAATGGCCTCACTTCCATAATTATTAAAGCCCATTAAATTAGTTTAATTAATTAATTAAACAAGTCCAACCCATTAATTAACTACTTAAATTCTTAATTAATTAAAATAAAATACCCAAGCCTAATTATTAAAAATTTAGACCCGGACTAAAAATTAATTTGACCCATCAAGACGTGATTTGACCCGGACCCAGACCCAAGCCCGGTCCACCTAAAAACCCCATAACCTGAAATAAAATAAAAAAAAGAAAAACAATTACCCAACCCAAATTCACGTACAAACTTTCCTTATTCCATTCTTTTCTCGGCCGTGAGCAGCAGGCCATTATGGCCTGCGCCGACCAGATCCGGCCACCCACTGGCCGGATATCCACCGCCTAGACGTAGCCCACATCTGGGCTGTTCCAACGAGCCATGACTCAACTAAAATCGATCCCTACACAGCCCTAGCAAACCACGCTTCCGGGAATCCCGAAACTGCCGCGCAAGTTGCGCAGTCCACACACCGTGGATTTTCTGACCAGCTCCGGCCACCACCGGCCGGAGCTCTGACACCTGGACCACCCCTGAACCCAGACACAACCTTAGTACTAGGCCTGGCTCGAGCCAAAACCCAGCATGAAGAGCCCGACCCCTTTCTCCTCCAACCGATCTGCGCAGGTTGCTTCCGAGACACAACCCACGTCCAGCCTTGTTCCAACTTAGTTCAAGACCCGACCACCCTCCTAAACTGACCCTAAGGAACCCTCCTAGACTCAAGAACCAATTGGCAGCAGACTCGATCAAGCCATGAATAGAAATATCATCAAACTTGAGTCATCTTGCTAAAAAAACGTGAAACATGCATGAACAATAAAAGTCTCCTTCGAAACTGAAAAACGCATGCAATAATAGATCAATCATGTAAAAATCAGTGTACTATGATTTAAACGGTGAGCAAGAAGGGATTCGAAACATGCCTCGATGATTATTTGCAAGAAATAACGTTTATGTCGCGTCGTACGGCTCTACGGGACAAACGGATCTCCAAACCAATATAAAACCTTAAAATCTCAGATATGGGGCTGTGGAAACTCTTGCTGGAACGATGAAGATGATGGAGAAAGGATGAGGGAGGCGGCTAGGGAGTTTACATGAGGTTAGGGAGGAATTAGGGTAGAATATTTTTGGATAAATACATTAATTATTTATTTAAAAAAATAATATACCATAATAAAAACAGAATTTAACACTCATAATAACATATTAATCTGATAATAGCATGAAAATCCCGAAATATATAATTAATGGATTTTTAAAGGTTAATAAAAGTCATAAAAATAACTTATTTTGGGTAAAAACTAGCACATAAATAAATATATATAAATACCATAATTTTCTTCAAATTAAACCTTAAAATAATATTTTAAGGCTCTTAAAAATCTCATAAAATATTTTGGGTGAAAATAACATCTCGTCCGTCCACTTCCCCGCCTACGCGATCATAAAAATAAGATTTCTCAAATAAATTCATAAATCACATCAAACAGATTTAAATGCCGAAAGAAATTATTTAAAACATGCAAATAAATCACATAATTTAAATAATAATTCATAAAAATAATTTAACACATTTTTACATTATTTTAAAATTATTAAATTCCCTATTTATGCATGCGGATTTACGTGACGAATTTCTGGGCGTTACCGGAGCCAAAAAGTCCTAGGGCGGTACATGGTCCGCAATATGGGTGGTTAATACCTGAGAGATGGAAACCCCACCAAAGAATGGGCGACGGGTGACATGAATGAACCGATCCCATACCAGAATGAGAGATACAAAAGATTTGATATGTACAACTCATATCAAGAAGGCGCATCTTCTTTTCGGGAGCTCATCACATAAGAACTCTAAAGTTAAGCGTGCTTGACTTGGGGCAATTATAGGATGGGTGACCCCCCTGGAAAGTTTCTCAGGGTGCGTGTGAGTGAGGACATAAGCACGCTGAAAAGACCCGTCTTGATACAGTGGGTCGTTACACCAACTCTCTCCAAGATCTCAAATGGCCCAATATAACTCTGAGCTGTCCTCATACGATCCCGTATCTGTGTCACAATATCGGCAGTCTGCTGTACAATCTCGGGACCAAGTAAAATACTCTCGCCAACCTCATCCCAATGCACTGGCGATCTACATCTCCTCCCGTAGAGAGCTGCATAAGGAGCCATACCTATAGACGACTAAAAACTGTTGTTATAGGTAAACTCCACTAATGGCAGTCTAGTCTCCCAAGAGCCCTGAAAATCAATGACACAAGCTCTCAGTAGATCCTCAAGAATCTTGATCATCCTCTCCGACTGACCATCTGTCTGGGGATGGAACGCTGTACTGAATAATAGCCGAGTCCCCAAAGCTGTGTGCAAACTCTTCCAGAATGCAGACGTAAATCTCGGATCTCTGTCGGATACTATCGACACTGGTATACCATGCAGTCTAACAATCTCCTTGATGTAAAGCTCTGCATACTGCGTCAATGAGTAAGTAGTCCTCACGGGCAAGAAATGAGCTGACTTGGTGAGTCTATCCACGATCACCCAAACTGTACATCCTCTAGTACTCCTCGGAAGGCCAACTACAAAGTCCATCGTGATATTCTCCCACTTCCACTCCGGAATGAGTAGAGGCTTAAGTAACCCTGCAGGACGCTGATGCTCTGCCTTGACCTGCTGACAAGTCAAGCACTCTGATACAAATCGGCCAATATCTCTCTTCATGTCGGGCCACCAATACAATGACTGCAAATCTCTATACATCTTCGTACTTCCGGGGTGAATGGAATACGGAGATGTATGAGCCTCTGTCAAGATCTCAATCCTCAACTGATCAACGTTTGGTACCCACATACGACCACGGTACTGAACGATACCATCAACAACTGTATAGAGAAGCCCGCCCTTGGCTTCATCTCTCTGCCTCAATCGCTGCAACTCCTCATCTGCAGGCTGTCCAACTCTGATACGATTCCGAAGATTCGGCTGTACCACTAACACTGCCAAACTCGGTGCCTGACCGCTCGAGTACAACTCCAGCTCGAATCTCTGAATATCCTCCTGAAGTGGCAACTGAACTGTCACACAAGATACCACTGAAGTCTTCCGACTCAACGCATCAGCCACTACATTAGCCTTACCCGGATGGTAGCTAATGTCACAGTCATAATCCTTAACTAATTCCAACCATCGGTGCTGTCTCATGTTCAACTCCTTCTATGTGAAGAAGTACTTGAGACTCTTGTGGTCTGTGAAAATCTTGCACTTCTCACCATACAGATAGTGCCTCCAGATTTTCAAAGCAAAAACCACTGCTGCTAGCTCCAAGTCATGCGTCGGATAGTTCTGCTCATGAATCTTCAACTGTCTCGACGCATAGGCAATGACTTGGTCACTCTGCATCAATACAGCGCCCAACCCAAGCTTAGACGCGTTCGTGTAAACCACTAACTCCTCGTGTGGAACAGGAATCGCCAACACTGGCACAGATGTGAGTGCTTCCTTAAGTCGATCGAAGCTCCTCTGACAGTCTGAACTCCATATAAACTTCGCATTTTTCTTGGTCAAGGAAGTCAAGGGTACTGCAATAGAAGAAAAACCCTTGATGAACTTCCGGTAGTAGCCTGCTAAACCCAAGAAACTGCGAATCTCTGAAGCATTATTCAGACTTCCCCAATCCTGCACTGCCTGCACTTTCGTCTGATCCACCGCTATCCCATCTTTCGAAACTATATGGCCAAGAAATGCCACCTGCTCTAGCCAAAACCCGCACTTACTGAATTTCGCATACAGTCGATGCTCCCTCAAAGTCTGCAATGCTGTCTGCAAGTGTTGTCTATGCTCCTCAATGCTCCTCGAGTAGATCAAGATATCATCAATAAAGACTATGATAAACTGATCTAAGTATGGCCGAAATACGCGGTTCATGAGATCCATGAAGACCGCTGGAGCATTTGATGCGATCATGGATAGCTCGCATGTTGATCAAGTAATTAAGGATCCGTTGGAGATGCCAAGAGGACCGATTACGAGAGGACGAGCTAAGAAATTTAAAGATGCGCTTCAATCGTTGATAATGGACATTGGAATGCTTGAAGATCATTTTGAGGGATTCTATAATCTTATTGAAGTCCAAAGAAGTCAAGAGAGTAGAGAAAATATCAAAAAAAACATAAAAAGAGGTGACAAGACCCGAGAGGTATGCGCGCCCACGCCTCATTGACGAGCACCCACGCATGGCGGACAGGACCTTATGCGCGCCCGCGCCTGCCCACGCGCGCCCGCACCTGACCCCGTTGTTTTTAAGATTTCAGGACAGAGTCCTATGCGCGCCCGCGCCTACCCACGCGCGCCCGCGCCTGCACTCTCTCTCACACAGTTCGGCATTTTGTGTGTGTGCGAGACTTTTTTGATATTTTTGGCATTATTTTCTTATTTTTTAGAGTTTTATTTCTACTAGGAAACTTTTAGGAGATATCTTTGATATCCTTAGATATATTTTGAATTATATCGCGATATCTTTTATTATTTTGTAGTTGTAATATAAATACAACAAACATTCATTATTTTAATGAGAATTAAGATTTCAGATTATTGATTATTCCATAAAAAATTCTCTCTAGAATTTTATTAAGCTTTTGCTTACCCAAAAATCAAACTTATCAAAGTTTTCAACTTTGTGGCGTTTGTCGATTGATTATCCTCGTGGGTTGTCAGAAACAGGTTTTCTGAAGGTCCCGTTGTGATCAATTGTTTTCTTCGTGATTACTGTTGCTAGTTTCGTTGTAAGCTAGAGGTGGTTAATCCAAAACTTTTTACTTGTTTTCAAGATCGGGCAATTTCTTGTTTTCTTTTGTTATTGGATTGAAGGTACGATTTTAATATAGTCGTGTTTGCCTTCCATACATTAAGAATTCATATCATTTGGTATCAAAGCAAGGTTTTGAATCAAGTAAGTATCTATCTTCATCTATCTCTGTTCTTCGTGTTCTTCGTTCTTATCTGAGTCTATTCTTTATCAAATTTCTGTGTCGTTTCTTTCAAAATTGTTACCCAAGTCTCGTGTCTTGTGCTACAAGTTATAAAATAATAAAAAAAAAAATCGGTCAAAAAAAAAAATTAAAGGACCGAAAGCTTAAAAAAATAAAAAAAAATAATAATAATAAAAAATAAAAGGAACAAGATAACTTGTGGTCAGTTAAGTAATTCGCTCTTGTTCATCCTTGAGTGCAAGTCAGAAATTCAAGTTCATAAAAATTCTTCATCTTGTTTTTGTCAGTCTTCGAGAGTCAATCTTTAAGTGTCTACGAGTTGTAAACTTGAAAGTTTGATTGAATTCTACATAAAGCAAAAGCCTGCATAAATTGAGTGAAAAAAAAAAGAGTGGTTGAGTGAATTCTTTGGAGTGAATTGTGAGAATTTGTGTGAGTTAATTTTATTACTAACGTTTTCTTGCAGGTACGATGAGTTCTTCTAGCCAAAACTTTTCTCAAGGTCAAATGGATGAATTGACCAAGATGATGATGGCGGCTTTGGGGCCAATACATGAGAAGTTGGATAAGCTTGAAGTTAGTGGAGGTGATGGTAAAAATAAAAAGAAAATATTTGAGGAAGATGATGATGGTGGAGAGGATGAAGAGAGTTTGGGTGAAAATTGGGGTAGAAATAGGAGGTTCATGAGGGTGAAAGAAATAGAAGGGGAGCTGTGAGAGGAAGATACATCGAAGGGAGTCGAGAGGATGGGAATATTAGTGGGATTAAGATGAAGATTCCTTCGTTCCATGAGAAATCTGATCCAGAGGCTTATTTGGAGTGGGAGATGAGAGTTGAATCGGTGTTTGATTGCCACAACTACAATGATGCGAAAAAAATAAAACTGGCGGTGGTTGAGTTTGTGGATTATGCTCTCATTTGGTGGGATCAATTTGTTACTTCTTGGAGGAGGAATCGAGAGCGTCCCATTGAGACATGGGAAGAGATGAAACAAATATTGCGGAAGAGATTTGTGCCTAATTACTACTATCGTGATATGTTTAGGCGTTTACAAAATTTGAAGCAAGGTTCGAAGAGTGTTGAGGATTACTTCAAGGAGTTGGAGATCACCATGATTCGAGCTAATATTGAAGAGGATCGTGAAGCAACTATGGCTCGTTTCTTATGTGGTTTGAATAGGGAGATTCAAGACCAAGTGGAGCTTAGACATTGCATGGATCTTGAGGAGATGGTACAATTGGCCATGAAAGTGGAACAACAACTCAAAAGGAGAGGTATGGATCGAAACTCTATTGTTGTGGGTTCTTCTACTCCTTGGCGTCCAAATGTTGGCAAACGAGAGGATGTCAAGCAGGTGTCCAAACCAAAAATCGACACCAAGCAAGAAACACCAAAGCAAGGAGTGCAAGGTAAATCTGAAACTCCTATTAATCGTTCTAGAGATATCAAATGCTTTAGATGTCAAGGTCTTGGTCATATTGCTAGTCAGTGTCCTAACAAAAAAATAATTATTGTGAATGATGGTGGTGAGGTTGAATTGGAGAGTGAGGAGAATTATGATGATATGCCTGCGTTGGAGGATCCCGATGACGAGGGATATAAGGCAGTCGTTGGAGAGTTGTTGGTGACTAGGAGAGTGTTGAATGTGCAACAAAAGGAAGAGGAAGAAAATCAAAGGGAAAATTTGTTTCATACTAGATGCTTTGTGAAAAACAAAGTGTGTAGTGTCATCATTGATGGGGGTAGCTGTACCAATGTCGCAAGTAGCGAGCTTGTTGAGAAATTGAGTTTGCCTACTTCAAAGAATCCTCAACCCTATAGATTGCAGTGGTTTAATAATAGTTCTGAAGTGAGAGTGACTAGGCGAGTTGTGGTGCCTTTCTCAATTGGGAAATATGGAGATGAAGTGATGTGCAATGTGGTGCCTATGCAAGCGTGTCATATCTTGTTGGGTAGACCGTGGCAATTTGATAGGAAGGTGACACATGATGGGTTTAAAAATCGTTATTCCTTTACTATGAAAAAGGAATCTATTGTATTGTTACCTATGACTCCAAAGCAAATATTGGAGGATCATTTGCAAAAGAAAAAGAAAGAAGAGGCCGAAAAAAAGAGTGAACAAAAAAGTGAGATGGCCTTAGAAAAAAAGAATGAAAGAAAAAAAGATGAGAAAAAAATTGAGAGGAAAGAGGCCGATAAAAAAATATATATGGCCCAAAAGCGTGAGTTGCGAGAGATTTTACATGTGCATACTCCACCTGTGTTGATTTTCTATAAGGAGATTCTCCTTAACACAAGTGATATAGCCGAAAATCTTTCGAGCAATGTTGTTTCTCTCTTGCAGGAATTTGAAGAATTATTTCCGGAGGATTTACCTCAAGGACTACCACCTTTGAGGGGAATTGAGCATCAAATTGATCTTGTGCCCAGAAGTGCGTTACCGAATCGTCCAGCTTATAGGAGTAATCCGGAGGAAACAAAAGAGCTACAAAGGCAGGTAAGTGAACTTCTCAATAAGGGGTTTGTGCGTGAGTCGATGTCTCCTTGTGCTGTACCTGTTTTGTTAGTGCCTAAGAAAGACGGTTCATGGAGAATGTGTGTTGATTGTAGAGCCATTAACAATATTAACATCAAGTATAGGCATCCTATTCCTAGGCTAGATGATATGTTGGATGAATTGCATGGTTCTAGCATTTTTAGTAAAATTGATTTGAAAAGTGGTTATCATCAAATTAGGATGAGAGAAGGAGATGAGTGGAAAACTGCTTTCAAAATGAAATATGGATTGTACGAGTGGTTGGTTATGCCATTTGGGTTAACTAATGCACCTAGTACTTTTATGAGATTGATGAATCATGTCTTGTGTGCTTATATTGGAAAATTTGTTGTGGTATACTTTGATGATATCTTGGTGTATAACAAAAATTTGAATGAGCATGTTGAACACTTGAGAATTGTGCTAATCACACTAAAGGCTGAGAATTTGTATGCTAATTTGAAAAAGTGTGTGCTTTGTACAAAAGAACTTGTGTTTCATGGTTTTGTTGTGAGTGCTCAAGGAGTCAAAGTTGATGAGGACAAGGTAAGTGCAATTTGAGATTGGCCAACGCCTACTTCAATTGGCCAAGTTCGGAGTTTTCATGGTCTTGCAAGTTTTTATAGGAGATTTGTAAAAGACTTCAGCACTTTGGCGGCTCCTATGACTGCAGTGATCAAGAAGAACGTTCCATTCCATTATGGCGAGGAGCAAGAGAAGTCTTTTGATATCATTAAGCAGAAATTAATTAATGCTCCTTTACTTGTATTACCTGATTTTTCTAATACTTTTGAAATTAAATGTGATGCGTCAGGTGTAGGAATTGGCGGTGTGTATCAGCAAGGTGGACGACCAATTGCATACTTCAGTGAGAAGCTAAGTGGAGCAGCGCTGAATTATCCTACCTACGACAAGGAATTCTATGCCTTGGTTCGTGTGCTTGAAACGTGGCAGCATTATTTGAGGCCAAAAGAATTTGTGATTCATACGGATCATGAGTCTTTGAAACATCTCAAAGGACAACAAAAGCTGAACAAGAGGCATGCCAAGTCGTGGCGTTTGTGGAAACTTTTCCCTATATTATCAAGTACAAGCAAGGGAAAGAAAACGTGGTAGCAGATGCTCTATCACGAAGGTATGTGCTTCTATCTACTCTGGACTCTAAGTTTTTGGGATTTGAGTATGTGAAGGAGTTATATGCCAATGATCATGATTTTGGTGAGATTTATGTGTCATGTTTGCATGGTCCGAAGGATAAATTTTTCATGCATGATGGATATCTGTTTAAGGAAGATAAATTGTGTGTTCCTAAAGCGTCCATACGTGAATTACTTTTTAGGGAATCACATGGGGGTGGTTTGATGGGGCATTTTGGTGTGGCTAAAACTTATGATACTTTGTATGAACATTTTTATTGGCCACATATGAAGCATGATGTTGAGAGTATTTGTGAGAGATGTGTGACTTGTAGGAAAGCTAAGTCTAAGACACAACCGCATGGATTGTATACCCCACTTCCTGTTCCTAGTGAACCATGGGTAGATATTTCGATGGATTTTGTTTTAGGATTACCAAGATCTAAGAAGGGGAGGGATTCTGTGTTTGTGGTGGTTGATAGATTTTCGAAAATGGCTCATTTTATTGCTTGTCATAAATCTAATGATGCATCTCATGTTGCGAACTTGTTCTTTAATGAAATTTTCAGATTGCATGGCATGCCTAGGAGTATTGTTTCTGATAGAGATACTCGTTTCTTGAGTTACTTTTGAAAAACATTATGGTGCAAGCTTGGTACTAAATTACTGTTTTCGACTACATGTCATCCTCAAACGGATGGTCAAACTGAGGTTGTTAATAGGACATTAGGAACTTTGTTGCGTGCTATAATTAAAAAGAATTTGAAGAGTTGGGAAGAATGTTTGCCATTTGTGGAGTTTGCATATAATCGTAGTGTGCATTCTACTACAAATTTTTCGTCATTTGAAATTATGTATGGTTCTAATCCTTTAACCCCGTTGGATTTGATGTCTTTGCCTATGAGTGAAAGGGTTAACATGGATGGTAAGAAAAAGGCGGAATTTGTGAGAAATTTACATGAAAAAGTGAAGGCGAACATTGAGAAAAAGAATTTGCAGTATACAAAGCAAGCAAATAAGGGAAAGAAGAGAGTTGTGTTTGAACCAGGAGATTGGGTGTGGTTGCATTTGAGGAAAGAGCGGTTTCCTGTAAAACGGCGCTCCAAGCTTCTACCTAGAGGCGATGGACCGTTTCAAGTAATAGAGCGCATCAACGACAACGCCTACAAATTAGATTTGCCAGGCGAGTATAATGTCAATGCTACTTTCAATGTTTCTGACTTATCTCCATTTGATGTAGGTGATGAACAAGATTTGAGGACAAATCCTTTTCAAGAAGGGGAGGACGATGCGATCATGGATGGCTCGCATGCTGATAAAGTAACTAAAGATCTGTTGGAGATGCCACGAGGACCGGTTACGAGAGGCCGAGCTCAGAAGTTCAAGGAAGCACTTCAATCCTTGATGTTGAAGTCGCAAGAGGGCGTTGGATTTCTTGATATTCAATTTGGAGGTAGTTATCACCGTATTGAGGTCAAAGGCTGTCAAGAAAGTGAAGAAATTGAAGACCTTGTTCGCAGCCCAGGCGCGCCCGCTCCCTTATTTTGCGAAGAAGAAGCGCGCCCACGCCCCTTGATCGCGCGCCCGCGCTTACGGATGCCAAATTGACGAAGAATTGTGCGAGCTCTCAGCGCGCCCGCGCCTTGCCCTGCGCAACAAAGGCGCGCCCGCGCCTAGCCCTAGCGCGCCCGCCCCGATAATTTTACATGCACCGAAGGTATTTTGTGTGTGTGTTCGAGATTTTTAATATTTTGGCATTATTTTGCTTATTTTAGGTCTTTTATTCCTACTAGGAAACTTTAGGAGATATCTTTGATATCTTTTTGATTTATTTTGCATTATCTTTCAATATTTTGGGTTGTAATATAAATACTACAATATTCATTATTTTAAGGGCAATTAAGATTTCAGATTATTGATTATTCCATACAAAATTCTCTCTAGAATTTTATTAAGCTTTTGCTTACCCAAAAATCAAACTTATCAAAGTTTTCAACTTTGTGGCGTTTGTCGATTGATTATCCTCGTGGGTTGTCAGAAACAGGTTTTCTGAAGGTCCCGTTGTGATCAATTGTTTTCTTCGTGATTACTGTTGCTAGTTTCGTTGTAAGCTAGAGGTGGTTAATCCAAAACTTTTTACTTGTTTTCAAGATCGGGCAATTTCTTGATTTCTTTTGTTATTGGATTGAGGGTACAATTTTAATATAGTGTTTTTGCCTTCCATACATTAAGAATTCATATCATTTGGTATCAAAGCCAAGGTTTTGAATCAAGTAAGTATCTATCTTCATCTATCTCTGTTCTTCGTGTTCTTCGTTCTTATCTGAGTCTATACTTTATCAAATTTCTGTGTCATTTTTTTCAAACTTGTTACCCAAGTCTCGTGTCTTGTGCTACAAGTTATAAAAAAAAAAAAACCGGTCAAAAAAAAAATTAAAGGACCAAAAGCTTCAAAAAAAAAAATAATAATAATAAAAAAAAAAAAATAGAAGGAACAAGATAACTTGTGGTCAGTTAAGTAATTCGCCCTTGTTCATCCTTGAGTGCAAGTCAGAAATTCAAGTTCATAAAAATTCTTCATCTTGTTTTTGTCAGTCTTCGAGAGTCAATCTTCAAGTGTCTACGAGTTGTAAACTTTAAAGTTTGATTGAATTCTACATAAAGAAAAAGCCTGCATAAATTGAGTGAAAAAAAAAGAGTGGTTGAGTGAATTCTTTGTAGTGAATTGTGAGAATTTGTGTGAGATAATTTTATTACTAACGTTTTCTTGCAGGTACGATGAGTTCTTCTAGCCAAAACTTTTCTCAAGGTCAAATGGATGAATTGACCAAGATGATGATGGCGGCTTTGGGGCCAATACATGAGAAGTTGGATAAGCTTGAAGTTAGTGGAGGTGATGGTAAAAATAAAAAGAAAATATTTGAGGAAGATAATGATGGTGGAGAGGATGAAGAGAGTTTGGGTGAAAATTGGGGTAGAAATAGGAGGGTTCATGAGGGTGAAAGAAATAGAAGGGGAGCTGTGAGAGGAAGGTGACAAGGCGAGTTGTGGTGCCTTTCTAGATTGCAGTGGTTTAATGATAGTTCGGAAGTGAGAGTGACAAGGCGAGTTGTGGTGCCTTTCTCAATTGGGAAATATGGAGATGAAGTGGTGTGCAATGTGGTGCCTATGCAAGCGTGTCATATCTTGTTGGGTAGACTATGGCAATTTGATAGGAAGGTGACACATGATGGGTTTAAAAATCGTTATTCCTTTACTATGAAAAAGGAATCTGTTGTATTGTTACCTATGACTCCAAAGCAAATATTGGAGGATCATTTGCAAATGAAAAAGAAAGAAGAGGCCGAAAAGAAGAGTGAACAAAAAAGTGAGATGGCCTTAGAAAAAAAGAATGAAAGAAAAAAAGATGAGAAAAAAATTGAGAGGAAAGAGGCCAATAAAAAAATATATATGACCCAAAAGTGTGAGTTGCGAGAGATTTTACATGTGCATACTCCACTTGTGTTGATTTTCTATAAGGAGATTCTCCTTAACACAAGTGATATAGCCGGAAATCTTTCGAGCAATGTTGTTTCTCTCTTGCAGGAATTTGAAGAATTATTTCCGGAGGATTTACCTCAAGGACTACCACCTTTGAGGGGAATTGAGCATCAAATTGATCTTGTGCCCGAAAGTGCGTTACCGAATCGTCCAGCTTATAGGAGTAATCCGGAGGAAACAAAAGAGCTACAAAGGCAGGTAAGTGAACTTCTCGATAAGGGGTTTGTGCGTGAGTCGATGTCTCCTTGTGCTGTACCTATTTTGTTAGTGCCTAAGAAAGACGGTTCATGGAGAATGTATGTTGATTGTAGAGCCATTAACAATATTACCATCAAGTATAGGCATCCTATTCCTAAGCTAGATGATATGTTGGATGAATTGCATGGTTCTAGCATTTTTAGTAAAATTGATTTGAAAAGTGGTTATCATCAAATTAGGATGAGAGAAGGAGATGAGTGGAAAACTGCTTTCAAAACGAAATATGGATTGTACGAGTGGTTGGTTATGCCATTTGGGTTAACTAATGCACCTAGTACTTTTATGAGATTGATGAATCATGTCTTGCGTGCTTATATTGGAAAATTTGTTGTTGTATACTTTGATGATATCTTGGTGTATAGCAAAAATTTGAATGAGCATGTTGAACACTTGAGAATTGTGCTAATCACACTAAAGACTGAGAATTTGTATGCTAATTTGAAAAAGTGTGTGTTTTGTACAAAAGAACTTGTGTTTCTTGGTTTTGTTGTGAGTGCTCAAGGAGTCAAAGTTGATGAGGACAAGGTAAGTGCAATTCGAGATTGGCCAACGCCTACTTCAATTGGCCAAGTTCGGAGTTTTCATGGTCTTGCAAGTTTCTATAGGAGATTTTAAAAGACTTCAGCACTTTGGCGGCTCCTATAACTGCAGTGATCAAGAAGAACGTTCCATTCCATTGGGGTGAGGAGCAAGAGAAGTCTTTTGATATCATTAAGCAGAAATTAATTAATACTCCTTTACTTGTATTACCTGATTTTTCTAATATTTTTGAAATTGAATGTGATGCGTCAGGTGTAGGAATTGGCGGTGTGTTGATGCAAGGTGGACGACCAATTGCATACTTCAGTGAGAAGCTAAGTGGAGCAGCGCTGAATTATCCTACCTACGACAAGGAATTCTATGCCTTGGTTCGTGTGCTTGAAACGTGGCAGCATTATTTGAGGCCAAAAGAATTTGTGATTCATATGGATTATGAGTCTTTGAAACATCTCAAAGGACAACAAAAGCTGAACAAGAGGCATGCCAAGTGGGTGGCGTTTGTGGAGACTTTTCCCTATATTATCAAGTACAAGCAAGGGAAAGAAAACGTGGTAGTAGATGCTCTATCACGAAGGTATGTGCTTCTATCTACTCTGGACTCTAAGTTTTTGGGATTTGAGTATGTGAAGGAGTTGTATGTCAATGATCATGATTTTGGTGAGATTTATGTGTCATGTTTGCATGGTCCGAAGGATAAATTTTTCATGCATGATGGATATCTGTTTAAGGAAGATAAATTGTGTGTTCCTAAATCGTCCATACGTGAATTACTTGTTAGGGAATCACATGGGGGTGGTTTGATGGGGCATTTTGGTGTAGCTAAAACTTATGATACTTTGTATGAACATTTTTATTGGCCACATATGAAGCATGATGTTGAGAGTATTTGTGAGAGATGTGTGACTTGTAGGAAAGCTAAGTCTAAGACACAACCGCATGGATTGTATACCCCACTTCCTGTTCCTAGTGAACCATGGGTAGATATTTCGATGGATTTTGTTTTAGGATTACCAAGATCTAAGAAGGGGAGGGATTCTATATTTGTGGTGGTTGATAGATTTTCAAAAATGGCTCATTTTATTGCTTGTCATAAATCTGATGATGCATCTCATGTTGCGGACTTGTTCTTTAATGAAATTGTCAGATTGCATGGCATGCCTAGGAGTATTGTTTCTGATAGAGATACTCGTTTCTTGAGTTACTTTTGGAAAATATTATGGTGCAAGCTTGGTACTAAATTACTGTTTTCGACTACATGTCATCCTCAAACGGATGGTCAAACTGAGGTTGTTAATAGGACATTAGGAACTTTGTTGCGTGCTATAATTAAAAAGAATTTGAAGAGTTGGGAAGAATGTTTGCCATTTGTGGAGTTTGCATATAATCGTAGTGTGCATTCTACTACAAATTTTTCACCATTTGAAATTGTGTATGGTTTTAATCCTTTAACCCCGTTAGATTTGATGTCTTTGCCTATGAGTGAAAGGGTTAACATGGATGGTAAGAAAAAGGCGGAATTTGTGAGAAATTTACATGAAAAAGTGAAGGCGAACATTGAGAAAAAGAATTTGCAGTATACAAAGCAAGCAAATAAGGGAAAGAAGAGAGTTGTGTTTGAACCAGGAGATTGGGTGTGGTTGCATTTGAGGAAAGAGCGGTTTCCTGAAAAACGGCGCTCCAAGCTTCTACCTAGAGGCGATGGACCGTTTCAAGTATTAGAACACATCAACGACAACGCTTACAAATTAAATTTGCCAGGTGAGTATAATGTCAATGCTACTTTCAATGTTTCTGACTTATCTCCATTTGATGTAGGTGATGAACAAGATTTGAGGACAAATCCTTTTCAAGAAGGGGAGGATGATGCGATCATGGATGGCTCGCATGCTGATAAAGTAACTAAGGATCCGTTGGAGATGCCACGAGGACCGGTTACGAGAGGCCGAGCTCAGAAGTTCAAGGAAGCACTTCAATCCTTGATGTTGAAGTCGCAAGAGGGCGTTGGATTTCTTGATATTCAATTTGGAGGTAGTTATCACCGTATTGAGGTCAAAGGCGGTCAATTGTTTTCTGAAGGTCCCGTTGTGATCAATTGTTTTCTTCGTGATTACTGTTGCTAGTTTCGTTGTAAGTTAGAGGTGGTTAATCCAAAACTTTTTACTTGTTTTCAAGATCGGGCAATTTTTTGATTTCTTTTGTTATTGGATTGAGGGTACGATTTTAATATAGTGTTTTTGCCTTCCATACATTAAGAATTCATATAATTTGGTATCAAAGCCAAGGTTTTGAATCAAGTAAGTATCTATCTTCATCTATCTCTGTTCTTCGTGTTTTTCGTTCTTATCTGAGTCTATTCTATATCAAATTTCTGTGTCGTTTCTTTCAAACTTGTTACCCAAGTCTCGTGTCTTGTGCTACAAGTTATAAAAAAAAAAAAAAACCGGTCAAAAAAAAAATTAAAGGACCGAAAGCTTCAAAAAAAAAATAATAAGAATAATAAAAAAAATAGAAGGAACAAGATAACTTGTGGTCAGTTAAGTAATTCGCTCTTGTTCATCCTTGAGTGCAAGTCAGAAATTCAAGTTCATAAAAATTCTTCATCTTGTTTTTGTCAGTCTTCGAGAGTCAATCTTCAAGTGTTTACGAGTTGTAAACTTGAAAGTTTGATTTAATTCTACATAAAGCAAAAGCCTGCATAAATTGAGTGAAAAAAAAAGAGTGGTTGAGTGAATTCTTTGGAGTGAATTGTGAGAATTTGTGTGAGGTAATTTTATTACTAACGTTTTCTTGCAGGTACGATGAGTTCTTTTAGCCAAAACTTTTCTCAAGGTCAAATGGATGAATTGACCAAGATGATGATGGCGGCTTTGGGGCCAATACATGAGAAGTTGGAAAAGCTTGAAGTTAGTAGAGGTGATGGTAAAAATAAAAAGAAAATATTTGAGGAAGATGATGATGGTGGAGAGGATGAAGAGAGTTTGGGTGAAAATTGGGGTAGAAATAGGAGGGTTCATGAGGGTGAAAGAAATAGAAGGGGAGCTGTGAGAGGAAGATATATCGAAGGGAGTCGAGAGGATGGGAATATTAGTGGGATTAAGATGAAGATTCCTTCGTTCCATGGGAAATCTGATCCGGAGGCTTATTTGGAGTGGGAGATGAGAGTTGAATCAGTGTTTGATTGCCACAACTACAATGATGCGAAAAAAATAAAACTAGCGGTGGTTGAGTTTGTGGATTATTCTCTCATTTGGTTGGATCAATTTGTTACTTCTAGGAGGAGGAATCGAGAGCGTCCCATTGAGACATGGGAGGAGATGAAGCAAATAGTGCGGAAGAGATTTGTGCCTAATTACTACTATCGTTATATGTTTAGGCGTTTACAAAATTTGAAGCAAGGTTCGAAGAGTGTTGAGGATTACTTCAAGGAGTTGGAGGTCATCATGATTCGAGCTAATATTGAAGAGGATCGTGAAGCAACTATGGCTCGTTTCTTATGTGGTTTGAATAGGGAGATTCAAGACCAAGTGGAGCATAGACATTGCATGGATCTTGAGGAGATGGTACAATTGGCCATGAACTCAAAAGGAGAGTTATGGGTCGAAACTCTACTGTTGTGGGTTCTTCTACTCCTTGGCATCCAAACGTTGGCAAACGAGAGGATGTCAAGCCGGTGTCCAAACCAAAAATCGACACCAAGCAAGAAACACCAAAGCAAGGAGTGCAAGGTAAATCTGAAACTCCTATTAATCGTTCTAGAGATATCAAATTCTTTAGATGTCAAGGTCTTGGTCATATTGCTAGTCAGTGTCCTAACAAAAAAATAATGATTGTGAATGATGGTGGTGAGGTTGAATCGGAGAGTGAGGAGGAGAATTATGATGATATGCCTGCGTTGGAGGATCCCGATGACGAGGGATATAAGGCAGTCGTTGGAGAGTTGTTGGTGACTAAGAGAGTGTTGAATGTGCAACAAAAGGAAGAGGAAGAAAATCAAAGGGAAAATTTGTTTCATACTAGATGCTTTGTGAAAAACAAAGTGTGTAGTGTCATCATTGATGGGGGTAGCTGTACCAATGTTGCAAGTAGCGAGCTTGTTGAGAAATTGAGTTTGCCTACTTCAAAGCATCCTCAACCCTATAGATTGCAGTGGTTTAATGATAGTTCTGAAGTGAGAGTGACAAGGCGAGTTGTGGTGCCTTTCTCAATTGGGAAATATGGAGATGAAGTGGTGTGCAATGTGGTGCCTATACAAGCGTGTCATATCTTGTTGGGTAGACTGTGGCAATTTGATAGGAAGGTGACACATGATGGGTTTAAAAATCGTTATTCCTTTACTATGAAAAAAGAATCTGTTGTATTGTTACCTATGACTCCAAAGCAAATATTGGAGGATCATTTGCAAAAGAAAAAGAAAGAAGAGGCCGAAAAAAAGAGTGAACAAAAAAGTGAGATGGCCTTAGAAAAAAAGAATGAAAGAAAAAAAGATGAGAAAAAAATTGAGAGGAAAGAGGCCGATAAAAAAATATATATGGCCCAAAAGCGTGAGTTGCGAGAGATTTTACATATGCATACTCCACCATTCATTATTTTAAGGGCAATTAAGATTTCAGATTATTGATTATTCCATACAAAATTCTCTCTAGAATTTTATTAAGCTTTTGCTTACCCAAAAATCAAACTTGTCAAAGTTTTCAACTTTGTGGCGTTTGTCGATTGATTATCCTCGTGGGTTGTCAGAAACAGGTTTTCTGAAGGTTCCGTTGTGATCAATTGTTTTCTTCGTGATTACTGTTGCTAGTTTCGTTGTAAGCTAGAGGTGGTTAATCCAAAACTTTTTACTTGTTTTCAAGATCGGGCAATTTTTTGATTTCTTTTGTTATTGGATTGAGGGTACGATTTTAATATAGTCGTGTTTGCCTTCCATACATTAAGAATTCATATCAGGAGAAGAGACAGATACTACAACAGGTAATGTTTCAATAGGCAAAGAATGCAATGAAGCAAATCGTGCAGAGATAAATGTATGGGATGCACCTGTATCTATCAATACATATGCAGGATAACCAGAAAGAGAACAGTTACCTGCAATCACGTCATCTGGTGCTCCCTGTTCCTGTTCCTCTGTCAATGCAAAGACATGAGCCTGCTGTCTCTGAGGCTGACTGCCTGTCTGATTTCCTCCTGGCCTTGTCTATTGCTGTGGATGTGTTGGTTGAAAGGAATGAACAGAAGAGGCTTGTCTGGCAGGTTGAGCCACTGATCGTGATGACTTTGCACCTCTTAACTGTCCAAAACCTCTCTGAGGACATACCCTCGCAAAATGGCCAGTCTGATGGCATATATGGCACCTCCCAGATATACCTCGGCATTGATCGGTCGGATGTCCTCCACCACAACTATTACAAAACACTCCAGGCTTCGGTTTCGGACCACTGGAACTCGAATAACTGCTCCCTGACTTCTTAAACTGCTTTTCTCGTGCTTGCAAATATCCCTTCTTGCCACTGCTGCTACCAGCACCTTCAAATCGAGGAGGTTGTGAACTTGGAGCTGGGGATTGAGGCTGTCTCGGAGGCTGAGCGATATACGAAGCTCCTCGCTGCTGTATCAAACCGGCTTCCGCTCCCTTGGCATTGTTCAATGCTTCCACAAAAGTATTTGGTCGCCTTGTGTTTACTAATGTAAATACCTCTGGAGTCAGTCCATTAATGAACTGATCAGCCATGGCCTCGTCACTATCAGCTACATGTGGCGCAAAACATAGTAAGGTAGAGAACTTTGCTGCATACTCTTCAATATTTAAGTTCCCTTGCTTCAAGTTAGCAAATTCTGCACCTTTATCTTTGCGGTAAGACACCGAAAAGAAGCATTGATAAAACTCTGTTTTGAAGACATTCCAGGTAAGTACAGTCCTTCTACGCTCCAGAGACTTCTTGGTTGTGAACCACCAGCTTTTCGCAACCTCATGCAACTGATGTCCAATGAGTCTGACTCTTCGATCATCACCGTAGTCAAGTGAATTAAACAACATCTCCATATCATCAAGCCATCCTTCACATTCGACTGCATTCTCGGTACCTTTCAGGGTTGGCGGATAATATGATTGAAAACGTTTGAGCAGTGTTTCCATCGGAGTGGCAGTCATATCTGTCATGTCTCTCGAAGTACTTCCTTGTTCATTACTCGGAATTTCAGCTTGAGGCACAATCGGTGTTACCACTGTTGGTGGAGTATGAACTGTCTGTTCTAGCACAGGAGTAGGGACCTGTGATCTAAGAGGAGGTCATCCTGGTCGTCGAGACATATCTGATTATCAAAATGGTTAGGATACCATAATCATCAAATCTATCTCAGTCCTCCTCTGATCATCTTACCTCTGATCAAGACTCGGTTCTGATTCAATCTTAAAAGAATAATCAAAGTACTCAACAAAACATGCTTCCAATCAATTCAGATTATCAGATAGCATATCATAATTCATCAGAACACATGCTTCTAATCGATTCCGATATTCCAGTAAGCATGCATTTTTAATCATCATAATCATATTTTCAAATAAAATAAATACAACATCTTGTAATAAAATACTTGAAAGTAAATCATGCTAGCATTTACAACATGTAATTCAATCATGTAAATAATCGTAGCATAATAAAATAAATAAGCAAGGAAGATGACTCGATCTACCCCACTCACTATCTAACTCAGTCCAGAATTTTCTCGCTCTGATACCACCTGTTGTGATGACCCGATTCTTAATCTCTCAATCTCAAAGTTAATCCATAATACATGAATTAAATCTATCATTAAGCTATAAAGAAAAGGGAAAGAAAATTAAAAAAAAAATTTAAAATGAGCTGCGCTCGCGCGGCTAAAAAGTGCCGCGCGAGCGCACCCTGTTTTACTCAAAACAGAGGTGCAGCTCGAGGCTGCGCGCGAGCTGCTCTTTTCTGCAGCTCGGGCGCGGTCCTGGGCAGAAAAATTTGCAGCAAATCTCACCCTTTTCTCAGCCTAGAAAACATTCTCATTCATCTATACCAAGTCTAAGAAATCTCATACAACATCCAACATGTAATAGACAAGGTAGATGAAGTCATTAACAAGAGCATAAACATATCTCAAATTGGAGTTTACACTATTAGTTCAAGCTATAATACAAAGCCAAAGAGTAGAAACTCTAGACAATAACTCAACTCCAAAAGTTCATACATCCACTCTTGTTCTGAACATAAAGTTGATAACAAACTTAACTTCTAATCCGGATCATCACTCTATTCTCCTCATCCCTTGTTCTTCAAGTTCGCTTTTGCCCGGTTCCACTCCCGCCTATTGCCATGACACATACAACACAACAATAGCCGGATAACTCCGGTGAGAAATACATTTCCCAGTAAAAGCAACTAAACATGCATATACAACATATATCAGGCTCATGATATAAATAAAACAATGCATGTTTTCAAAACAAGGTTTATTCAAGAACTCTCTCATTTCGTCGGTTGGGATCCCGAGAAGAAGATATCATAGCTAACCACCGACTCTCCCGATCGAGGTGGGGCTACTTATCCTACTTCTCTAGACTTTGAAGCCACTATATATGCACTTCAGACGCTAGGCTACGTCAACCACCCAGGCCATACATATATAATCCCTCAAGGAATAAGTCTTGCAAGATGAATGCAACATATATCATCATAAAAGCATTCGTTAACATCAAAGACTCATTCACCAAATCATAGAAGAGCATATAAAATCAATTAAGCAAATAAGTATGTGATTTAGGGAACTCGATACAAACCATCTCGAGTTGTAATCTCCATCGAATAATAGTTCACTTTTACCTTTCAAATGTGAGGATTAAGGTGTCTTCTAGCTTGTCAAAATCTGTACAACATCAACCAAAAGCCTAATCTCAAAATGTGTCGACCCGAGTTCTAATCTCTCATTTAACCAAATCATCATAATTAATAGTCAAGGAATCAAAGACTGAACAAAGTAAATTTTTTTTTTTTTTTTAAATCAGAGCACCTCGCTCGATCGGTAAAAAGCTACCGATCGAGCGAGCACAAAGGCCCAACTCTCGGGTGCAACAAAATTGTGGCCTTGCTCGATCGGTCATTTTCTACCGATCGAGCGAGCACAACTGCTCAAGTTTCTGTCCAAGAAATAACAGCCTCGCTCGATCGGTAGGAATCACCCGATCGAGCGAGCACATTTCCAGAAGAAAAGATTAGAACTTTTGCTGTCAACTATGTAATCTTCCTAGCATGTTCAAATACTTCATGGCATAATTGAACACTAACAATTCAATCTTATAACCACAACTAACATATATCCTAAACAAGATATAGTTAAATAAGAACAAGATCACCATATACTTGAATAAAGTCTCATGCTAGAATTACATATCATACAAGAATCATCATGCTACATCATGTTGTCTTAAGGATTTACACATCTTTCCAAATCCTATATACATAAACAAGACAACAACTTATTATCAACAAATCTTGGTACAAGTAGCTATAACATAATCATGTTTATGACATTCAACACTTTCATTGACAGCTCACTCAAACCATCTAACACTCGGATCATCACGCTATTCTTCTCATCCCTTGTCCTTCAAGTTTGCTTTTGCCCGGTTCCACTCCCGCCTATTGCCATGACACATACAACACAACAATAGCCGGATAACTCCGATGAGAAATACATTTCCCAGTAAAAGCAACTAAACATGCATATAAAACATATATCAAGCTCATGATATAAATAAAGACAATGCATGTTTTAAAACAAGGTTCATCTCTTATCTCGTCGGTTGGGATCCCGAGAAAAAGATATCATAGCTAACCACCGACTCTCCCAATCGAGGTGGGGCTACTTATCTTACTTCTCTAGACTTTGAAGCCACTACATATGCATTTCAGACGCTAGGCTACGTCAACCACTCAGGCCATACATATATAATCCCTCAAATCGTCTATTCGAACGTTTCCGTTCATTTCAAAATCAAAGAATAAGTCTTTCAAGATGAATGCAATATATATCATCACAAGAGCATTCATTAACATCTAATACTCATTAAATAAATCATAGAAGAGCATAGAAAGCAATTAAGCAAATAAGTATGTGATTTAGGGAACTCGATACAAACCATCTCGAGTTATAATCTCATTCAAGTAGTAATCCACTTTTACCTTTCAAATGTGATGTGTATGGTGTCTTCTAACTTGTCAAAATCTGTACAAGATCAACCATAAGCCTATCTCAAAATCTGCTCAAGTTTCAACCCAAACTTCAAGGCAAAATGCTACCAACCTCGTTCTTTCTTCTATCGATTTTGGAGGCGATGTTCTCAAGCTCGATGTGTCCTGTTTATAAGCTGAAACAACAACATAATTGCCAAAGAACATCAGCTTAAGCTCATCTCAATATCAGCCCAAACATAAGATAGCAAAACACTTCAAATCAAAAGTTCGTCGGCATATCGGTATAAACTCGGCAATCCCGAACGCAACTATAACAATATCAGTTGTATAAGCTTCAAAACCAACATAATCCTCAACATATCAGCAGGTATATAAATCGAATCATAGCTGGGAAATCATAAGAACATGATACAACAATCATTCCTCAACCCAACTTCAATAAAACAAGTTTAGAAGCTCATCAACCTCAACTCACAACACAAATCTGATAACTACCATTTTCGAATTCTCAAACTCTGATGAACTAAGAGAAAACTTACATCAATTTGAAGGTCTCGTTGCAAGGATTCCAGAACATCTTTTGGAATCAAAATCGGATAATCAGAACTCAAGATATGTCAATTGGAAGATGATGAAGAAATTTTGGGATTTCTTTGGTTCTTGCTCTCGATTCTTGCCTCTGAAAAATCTGATGGAATGTGTGTTGTGTCACACGTGTACATGCTGAGTATTCCTTTACAATTCTGATAAATTCATTAATAATTGCACTTTAGCCCCTCAACTATTCAAAAATTGCAATTTGGTCCTCAACTTCCTATTTCATTCAATTTCAATCCTAATCAATTTAAGAATATTAGAATTTAAATCAAAACTCCAAATATTCCCAAATTAATTATTCTCGGATTAAAATTAAATAATTCCGGGCGTTACAATTCTCCCCCACTAAGACACGATTTCGTCCTCGAAATCTCAAGTAGTATCAACAGATCATATAATAGAAAGAACAGAAAGACTAAAGGAGACTCACATCATTGAAACATCTCTGGAAATCGTTGTCGCATATCTGATTCTGTCTCCCAAGTAGCTTCTTCAATACCATGACGACTCCACTGAACTTTCACAAGCGGAATAGTCTTCGTTCGAAGTTGCTTCTCCTTACAATCAAGAATCTGAATTGGCTTTTCGAAATAATTCAAAGTCTCGTCGAGTTCAGCCTCATCAGATTGAAGCACATGAGATTCATCAGCAAGATATTTTCGAAGCATCGATACATAAAAGACATCATGTATTCCAGATAAAGCCGGAGGAAGAGCTAATCGATAGGCAAGATTGCCTATTTTTTCCAGAATTTCATACGGACCAATGTAGCATGGAGACAACTTCCCTCGCTTGCCAAATCGTACGGTGCCTCTGAACGGAGAAATCTTCAGAAATACACGATCCCCCTGTTCAAAAGACAAAGGTCGACGTCGAATATTGGCATACTTCGCTTGTCTGTCCTGAGCTGTCTTCATTCTTTTCTGAATAAGCTTCACCTGTTCAGTCATATCTCGAATCATGTCAGGTCCAACCTCAGGTACTTCAGAAATATCATCCCAGAAAAGAGGTGATCGACATTTTCTACCATACAGAGCTTCAAATGGAGCCATCTCAATACTCGATTGATAGCTGTTGTTGTACGAGAATTCACAAAGTGGTAGTGATTCTTGCCAACTAGTGCCAAAATCAAGCACTACAGCTCTCAAAATGTCTTCCAATGTCTGAATGGTACGCTCAGACTATCCGTCTGTCTGTGGATGATAGGCTGTGCTCAAATGTAGCTGAGTACCTAAAGCACTCTGTAAACTGTACCAAAAATGAGATGTAAATCGAGGATCACGATCTGATACAATAGACTTCGGCACTCCATGTAATCTGACAACTTCTCGGACATAAATCTCTGCCATCTGATCGTGTCTATAAGTCATACGATAAGGAATAAAACACGCTGACTTCGTTAATCTGTCGATAATCACCCAAATAACATCGCAACCTCTAGAAGATCGAGGTAACTTCGTCACGAAGTCCATGGAAATATGATCCCATTTCCATTCTGGAACTGATAAACTCTGTAACAAACCAGGCAGTTTCTTCCTTTCAGCCTTCACCTGTTGGCAATTAAGACATCGAGACACAAAATCAGTAATATCAGACTTCATTGATTTCCACCAATATCGAGTCTTCAGATCATTGTACATCTTCCTCCCTCCAGGATGAATGCTATATCGACTACAATGCGCCTCTGTCAGTAGTTGTTGTCTCACATCAGAAATATTAGGCACTACAAGGCGATTATGAACATAAAGAAGATCATCTCGAACCTGATATTCAGACACATGCCCTGACCGGACTTTCTCAATTGAATTCTGCACAATCTGATCAAGTTTCTGAGCTTCTCTGATTCTCAAAAGTAACTCTGGTTCAACTTGAATTTGATAAAGTTGCAGAGGCTGATAATTCGTATCAAATACCAATCCAGAAAGACAACAGTTTTCTATCAAATTTGATACACCAATCGTCGATAAGGACAAGGAACATACCTTTCGACTCAATGCATCAGCTGCTGCATTCGATTTTCCCGGATAGTACTTAATCTCACAATCAAAGTCTTTCAGCAAATCAAGCCATCTCCGTTGTCTCATATTCAATTCTGACTGTGAAAACAAATATTTCAGACTCTTGTGATCAGAATAGATTTCAAACTGTTCCCCGTACAGATAATATCGCCAAATCTTCAAAGCAAATACAATGGCAGCCAATTCAAGGTCATGAATCAGATATCTGGTCTCGTGAGGCTTCAACTATCGTGAGGCATAAGCAATCACATGCCCTCGCTGCATCAATACACATCCCAAACCTCGATGAGATGCATCACAATAAACAGTAAAACCACCAGTACCTGAAGGAATCGTCAAGGCTGGTGCACTGGTCAGTTGTTTCTTCAACTCAATAAAACTGGATTCACAAGTTTCAGACCAGATGAATGGAGCATTTTTCTGAGTCAACTGAGTAATCGGTTTCGCAATACTGGAAAAATCTTTAATGAATCGACGATAATACCCAGCCAGACCCATGAAACTACGTATCTCAGGAACAGATGTTGTTCTCGACCAACTGATCACTGCCTCGACTTTACTTGGATCAACAGCTATACCATTTCTGGATATAATATGTCCAAGAAAAACAACCTGTTTCAGCCAAAACTCACATTTCGACAGTTTAGCATACAATTTCTCAGCTCTTAAAGTCTTTAACACAGTTCTCAAATGCTCAGAATGATCAATCAAATTCTTCGAATATATCAAAATATCATCAATAAAAATTATGACGAAGTCATCGAGATATTTCTGAAACACACGGTTCATCAAAGCCATAAACATAGCTGGAGAATTTGTAAGACCAAACGGCATAACTATAAACTCATAGTGGCCATACCTGGTTCTGAACGTAGTTTTCGGAATATCAGAATCCCTGACTCTCAGCTGATGATATCCAGATCTCAGATCAATCTTGGAATACACAGAAGATCCCTGCAACTGGTCAAATAAATCATCAATACGAGGCAAAGGGTATTTGTTCTTTACCGTTGCCTTGTTCAGTTGCCGGTAGTCGATACACAATCTCATTGAACCGTCTTTCTTTCTGAAAAACAGTACTGGAGCTCCCCAAGGAGAAACACTGGGTCGAATGTATCCCTTGGCCAGTAAATCTTCCAACTGATCCTTCAACTCTTTCAGTTCAACTGGTGCCATTCGATAAGGTGCTTTCGAAATCGGTGCAGTACCTGGCATCAGTTCTATGTTGAAATCAATTTCACGGTACGGAGGTAGTCCTGGAATCTCATCAGGAAAAACGTCCGCAAATTCACTAACCACTGGAAAATCAGCCAGGTTCGGGCTAGCTTTTAAAACATCAACTGCATAAACAATAAATCCCTCCGCTCCTTTCTGCAAAAGTCGGGTCATAGATAATACAGAAATCAGAGGAATCTTACCACGAGAACCCTTACCATAAAACTTCCATTCTCCAGCCATCTCAGGTCTAAACCTCACCACTTTCTGAAAACAGTCTACGGTAGCTCTGTACTTGGTTAGCATAACAATTCCGATAATTCATTCAAAATCAGACAAACCAAGAACAATACAATCTATCTCTATTTCATTACCATCATACTGTAATAAACAATTCTTAACTGTCTGAATTGATATAAGACCTCTCCCCAAAGGAGAAGAGACAGATCCAACAACAGGTAAAGATTCAGCAGGCAAAGCATGTAATGACACAAACCGTTCAGAGATAAATGTATGGGATGCACCTGTATCTATCAATACATAAGCAGGATAACCATAAAGAGAACAGTTACCTGCAATAACATCATCTGGTGCTCCCTGTGCCTGTTCCTCTGTGAGTGCAAAGACATGAGCCTGTTGTCTCGAAGGCTGGCTACCTGTCTGACTCCCTCCTGGCCTTGGTTGTTGCTGTGGGTGTGGTGGTTGGAAGGAATGGACAGATGAGGCTTGCCTCCCAGGTTGAGCCACTGATCGTGATGACTCTGTACCTCGTGACTGTCCGGAACCTCTCTGAGGACACACTCTTGCAAAATGTCCTGGCTGATCGCATATATGGCTTCCACCACAACTGTTACGCCTCGGCACTGATCAGTCGGATGACTTCCACCACAACTGTTACAAGCCATACCAGACTTCGGTTTTGACCCACTCAAACTCGAAGAACTGCTCCCAGATCTCTTAAACTGCTTTCCTCGAGCTTTCCAAAATTTCTTCTTGCCACTGCTACTGCCACCACTTTCAAACGGAGGAGGTTGTTGTGAGATTGAAGCTGAAGATTGTGGCTGTCTCGGAGGTTGAACAGAATACAAAGCTCCTCGCTGTTGTATCAAACCAGCTTCTGCTCCTTTGGCACTGTTCAAGGCATCAGCAAATGTATTTGGTCGCCTTGTGTTCACCAAAGTAAATACCTCTAGATTCAGTCCACTAATGAACTGATCAGCCATAGCCTCATCACTGTCGGTAACGTGTGGAGCAAAACGTAGCAATGTAGAGAATTTTGCAACATAGTCTTCAATATTCAAATTTCCATGTTTCAAATTAGCAAACTCTGCACCCTTATCTTTGCAGTAAGACACTGGAAAGAATCGTTGATAGAATTCAGTTTTGAAGACTGTCCAGGTGAGTACTGTTCCTCTACGCTCCAGAGCCTTCTTAGTCGTAAACCACCAGCTCTTCGCAACCTCATGCAATTGGTGCCCAATCAGTATGACTCTCCGCTCATCACCATAGTCGAGTGAATCAAACAACATCTCCATATCATCAAGCCATCCTTCACATTCGACTGCATTCTCAGTACCTTTTAAGGTTGGCGGCTTGTAAGATTGAAATCTTTTCAACAACGTTTCCATTGGTGTACTAGACATATCCATCATATCTCGAGAGGTACTTCCCTGTTCATTACTCGGAATTGCAGTAACTTGAGACACTGTCGAAGGTACCACTGTTTGTTCAGGCAGAGGATGCACTGTCTGCTCTGTCCTAGGAGTAGGAACCTGTGGTCTGAGAGGAGGTCGGCCTGGTCGTCGAGACATATCTGATTATCAAAAGGGTTAGGATACTAGAATCATCAAATCTATTTTAGTCCTCCTCTGATCATCTTACCTCTGATCAAGACTCGGTTTTGATTCAATTGTAAATAAATAATCAAGGTATTTAGATAGCACATGCTTCCAATCGACTCAGATAATTAGGTAGCATGTCGTAAACAACAGATCACATGCTTGTATCATGTCAGATAGTGCAATAAGAATGCATCTTTAATCATTATCAATCATACTTTCAAATAAAATAAATACAACGTCATGTAATAAAATACTTGAAAGTAAAACATGCTAGCATTTATACCATGTAAGTCAAGCATGTAATAAATCATAGCATAATAAACAAGTAAGGAAGAAGACTCGATCTATCCCACTCGCTATCTATCTTACAATGCAAATACCCATGCATTAATAATTAAGCTCTAAAAGCCTTAACTAAGCTATTGCATACTCCTAAATAATTTAAGGAGATCATAGCTATACCTGCGTCCGTTGTCAGCCCGCTGATGACAATTGCCTCAAAACTTGGCCACGGCTCCGCTACGATGCCTGGATCGCTATGCCACTTCTGGATTCCCAATAGGATGCCTAGAACTCCCTAGATTTGAGTTAGAAGGCTTAGGAATCAGAGAGAAGAGAGGGAAAGATGCACTTTGAAATGAAATCTCGGTCCCCTATTTATAGACGATGTTTGGAGCCTCCAAACCCAGTTCGAAACGTCCGAACACGATCGGAACCTCCGATCCCATCTTCGGAGCGTCCGATCGCCCCAATATTACGTCAGCCATGACGTCACCTTGCTGATGTAAGCGATGACGTGTGCCCTGGTCTTACCGACGGAGCTTCCGATCAACTTCGGAGACTCCGATCCTGAGTTTGGATCCTCCGATCCAGTTCGGAGCCTCCTGACTTGGTTCGGAGCTTCCGAACCCTCCGGGCCTTAGGAACCTTCCAGGCTATTTTGAGTGTCCTAAATCCATTTCTTGACTCCGTTAACCCATTTGGAATTTTTTTAATCATGTTTTACTTAATCTAAACATGATTACACGATTAATATACTCATTAATCGCAAATTCTGGATATGGGTTACTACAGTAGTAACCCGCATTTCTAATTAGTGATTAATGAGTAATTAATCACGTGATCATGTTTAGATTAAGTAAAACATGATTAAGTAAATTCCAAATAGATTAACGGAGCCCGAAATTAGATCCAGAATACTCGAAAATAGTGGGCATGGCTCGGGAGGTTCAGACATTCCGAACTGGAGTTCGGAGGATCCGATAGGATCGGAGGCTCCGTTGGTGGGATCGGAGGACCCGAACAGGGTTTAGGCTTACATAATCAATTATGTCAGCAAGGTGACGTCATGGATGAAATCAATGATGGGACTTCGGAGGACCCGAAGTAAATATCGGACGGTCCGATCATGTTCGGACGATCCGAAGTAATGATCGGAGGATCCGAACCAGGTTCGGAGGCTCCGAACGTTGCCTATAAATGGAGGGTCCGAGAATTCATTTTCTCGCACCAATTCCCTCTCTTCTCTCTGATTCCTAAGCCTTCTAACTCAGATCTAGGGAGATCTAGGCGTCCTACGGGGAATCCGGAAGTGGCTTAGTGATCTAGACGTCGTCGCAGAGCTACGGCCTAGTTTTGAGGCTAATGACAGAAAAGGGCTAACGACGGACGCAGTTATAGCTTTGGCATCCTAAAAATATTTAGGAGTATGCAATAGCTTAGTTAAGGCTTTTAGAGCTTTATTGTTGATGCATGGATATTTGCATTGTAGTAGCAGTAGACTGGACTGGTAGGCTTGGAGTCTAGGTCAGTGGAGCTAGGTTTGACCAGCAGTGTTAGAGGTACGTAAGTACTGACCGAGATTGCCGGCATGATATATTTGCATATATGTTGCATGAGTATTTGCTATATGCTTTATCGTGTTTTAGCATGTTTTACCGTCTTAGCACATACACGATTTTACATGTGACTGCATCCGCAGAGATGTGAGTCATTGACAGTCTCCATAGGGAACAATGATCTCATTTTGGACACGAGTCAGGTATGACAGTTTCCATATGGGACTTGTATCCTGTTTTGGATTCGGGTCAGGATGGGGTTGGCTCAGCCCTGATATGGAGTATACGAGTACCCCACGGAGTAGCTCTCTAGCCAGTACTATATATTCTCGGCGCCATGAGCAAGTGTTTTCACTCAAGTTTTAAATCATCTTTATGCGCATATTTGTATTTATATCATTGCTTCGTATTGAGCATTCTAGCTCACACCCCTGTGTTTGGGTATTGTGTACCTTGTGATGGGACAGGTTTGAGGCTGGACGGTCCAGGCGGCTCTCAGCAGGATTGAGCTTTGGAGAGTGCGAGGTTGTAGAGGATAGGGATTTATTTACCCTGAACCTTCGATTTGGTTGTATAACAGTACTTATACACTTGTGATAGCGTCGGTTGTATTCTGCCGATTGGATTTGTTGTATTTTAATTATCGGCTCTTTACGCTTTAAGCTTTTATTGCATGCGCTTTTACTATAACTCTGATTAGGTAGTGGATCCGGGTTGGGTCACTACAGACACACTCTAGCATAATGTCCTGACCGGTTGCAGAGATTACAAGTTCCAGTAACTCCCTTGCAAGCATGTAGTAACCCGCATTTCTAATTAGTGATTAATGAGTAATTAATCACGTGATCATGACTAGATTAAGTAAAACATGATTAAGTAAGTTCCTGTTGGGATAACGGACTACAGATATGGATTCAGAGCACTCAAATTAGTTGAATTGGTTCAGCAAGATCGGGTCGGACGATCCGAAGAGGAGTTCGGACGATCCGAAGTGGATCGGAAGCTCCGTGCCAGGATCGGAGGCTCCGATCGAGATCGGACGCTCCGTCGGCAAGATCGGAAGCTCCGATCTGGACCAGGGCACACGTAATCGCTTACGTCAACAAGGTGACGTCATGGCTGACGTAATATTGAGCGATCGGATGCTCCGAAGGTGCGATCGGAGGTTCCGATCGAGTTCGGACGGTCCGAACCGGGTTCGGAGGCTCCGAACATTGCCTATAAATAGAGGGTCCGAGAATTCATTTTCTCGCACCAATTTCCTCTCTTCTCTCTCAATTCCTAAGCCTTCTAACTCAGATCTAGGGAAGTGGCTTAGTGATCTAGACGTCGTCGCAGAGCTACGGCCTAATTTTGAGGCTATCTTCAGCAAAGGGCTAACGACGGACGCAGGTATAGCTTTGGCATCCTAAAAATATTTAAGAGTATGCAATAGCTTAGTTAAAGCTTTTAGAGCTTAATTGTTGATGCATGGATATTTTCATTGTAGTAGCTAGTAGACTGGACTAGTAGGCTTGGAGTCTAGACCAGCAGAGCTAGGTTTGACCAGCAGTGTTAGAGGTACGTAAGTACTGACCGAGATAGCCGGAATGATATATTTTCTTGTATGTTGCATGAGTATGTGTTATATGTTTTATCATGTTTTAGCATGTTTTATCGTCTTAGCAACTGTACAGATGCAACCATCAAGTAAGTCCCCACCAATCCTCTGCCACTGCCTCTGGCATCCGGTACTCGATCCAAAACTAAGATCCACATGAGTAGAAGTCTTGAAAACTCGGGCACGATTCCTCGCTCCTATCCGCACTTGCTGGAATCCCATAAGCCAAATCTTTAGAAATCCTGCCGATGATGATAGTCTTCGGGCAACTTAATCGCCGCATCATCACCTCTTCCAAGGTCTCATCAATCCTATAAGGATAATCCAAATTCTCAGTACTATATCCCATTGTTTACGACTGACTACAGCTTCTGAGATTCGTAGTTTCCTTGGTTTAGCAGGATACTATCGTCGTTTTGTGGAGAATTTCTCTCAGATAGCTAAGCCTTTGACTCAGTTGACGAAGAAAGACGTTTCTTTTGTTTGGTCTGATGCTTGTGAAGACAGTTTTCGTGAGTTGAGACGTCGTCTGACGACAGCTCCAGTTCTTGCCTTACCGTCTGGATCAGGTGGTTTTGTAGTCTTCATTGATGCTTCTCTCCAGGGTTTGGGGTGTGTGTTGACTCAGAACGGCCACAGGATCGCTTATGCCTCCAGACAGCTGAAGACTCACGAGGAGAACTATCCCGTACATGATTTAGAGCTTGCAGCCATTGTCTTTGCTCTTAAGATATGGCGTCACTATTTTTACGAAGAACTATTTGAGATCTTCACCGATATAAGAGTTTATTATTTTACTTGCAACAATTTTAATCGTTAGGATTTGATACCCACGATATGGAATCGTTCCATATCAAAAAATAATATTTTTAAACTTTTGCTGCTCCAGGTATCACATCCGTGTGATCAGAGAACGCATGTTCCAACAAATACTATCATTAAAGTGTTCTAAAAGCCTTAACTAAGCTATTGCATACTCCTAAATATTTATAGGAAGCAAAAGCTATACCTTCGTCCGTCGTTATCCCTTTGATGTCGATGCCACCAGAACTTGGGCACAACTCTGCTATGACTTCCGAACGCCACAACGACTCCCGGGTCAAGCCTAGGAAGGCTAGAACTCGAATACGACTAGAGTAGAGAGGAAATCCGGAATTGGCAATTGAAAGTGAATTCTCGGCCTTCTATTTATAGACAACGATCGGAGCCTCCGATCCTCGATCGGAACTTTCGAACCTCGATCGAAACATCCGATCCTGCCATCGGAGCTTCCGAAGATCCTGATCTGCCATGTGTCAAAATATCACTTGTTGACTTCGGATAGGGGTAATCCGAACTTCCGATCCTGATCAGAGCTTCCGATCCTGCCACACGTCATGCCTGAAGTAATACCATCGGAGCTTTCGATCCTGCATCGGAGCTTCCGATCTCGATCGGAATGTCCGATCCTGCATCGGAGCTTCCGATCCATCTGGTACTCAATTTGTTAAATTAGCGTTGATTAATCTCTTAATCACTGATTTTGGTTACGGGCCACTACATTCTCCCCCACTTAAGATATTTCGTCCTCGAAATCAAATCTTAAGTACTGAATGTAATACAAAAATCAGAAACATTCTTTGTTCAAATCAAACGTTTACAGAGTTTGCAACTGAATAAAACTTAAGAATGAATTTAAAACAACTAAGGATGGCCTTCACGCATCCTGTCCTCAAGCTCCCAAGTAGTTTCTTTAGTGCCTCGGCGCTGCCACTGAACTAAAACCAGAGGAATGACTTTGTTCCGCAAAACCTTATCCTTATAATCCAGGATACGAATAGGTTTCTCAACATAGGTCAAATCCTTGCTCACCTGAACCTCAAACCGCTGCAGAATATGAGACTCATCCGCCACATACCGTCGTAACAGAGATACGTGGAACACGTCGTGAATACAGGAAAGATGCGGTGCGGTGGCAAAGCTAGTCGATAAGCCAAATCGCCAATGCTCTCCAGGATCTCAAACGGACCGATAAATCTGGGAGACAACTTACCCTTAAGGACAAATCTGAGAATTTTGCGAAAAGGTGACACTCTCAGAAACACTTTCTCCCCGACATCGAACTGCAAAGGCCTACGCTTGGTGTTAGCATAGCTGGCCTGATGATCTTGTGTAGTCTTAATCTGTTTCTTGATCTGATCAACAATGTCTACCGCCTGCTGGATAAACTCCGGTCCCTCAGCCTGTCTCTCCCCCACTTCTTCCCAGAAGAGTGGAGTACGACAACGTCGTCCGTACAACGCCTCAAAAGGTGTCATCCCAATGCTAGTATGATAGCTGTTGTTGTACGCGAACTCGATCAATGGCAAATGATCCTGTCAGGATGAACCAAAATCCATGACGCACGCTCTAAGCATATCCTCCAAAGTACGGATAGTGCGCTCTGACTGATCATCAGTCTCCGGATGATAGGCAGTACTCAGACTGAGAGTAGTACCCATCGCACGCTGAACACTCCCCCAGAACCTAGAAGTAAACCTGGGGTCCCGATCGCTGACAATGCTCACAGGAACTCCATGAAAGTCGAACGATCTCCTGAATGTACAACCGAGCCATACGATCCACATTGTACTCCCGGCTATAGGCAATGAAATGCGCTGACTTGGTGAGTCGGTCCACCACAACCCAGATAGCATCACAGTTCCTCGGGGATATCGGAAAATGGGTCACAAAGTCCATTGTGATAAACTCCCATTTCCATTCTGGAATAGGCAGACTATGAAGCAATCCTCCAGGTCGTCGGTGCTCTGCCTTGACCTGTTGACACACCAAACATCTCGAAACAAACTGATAAACACTGCGTTTCATTCCCTTCCACCAGAAATGAGTACGTAGATCCTTGTACATCTTGTTGCTCCCAGGATGAATACTCAACTTAGTGCGATGCGCCTGAGACAAAATCTCCTCTCGCAACTCTACATCCTGCGGAATCACAAGCCTACTAGACAAACACAGAAAGCCATCTGACTGATAATGAAATCCAGACGAGCTACCCTCGTTAGCTAGACGAGCTAAATGCTGGGTCTTCGAATCAGACATCTGAGCATCTTGAATCCGCAAATACAAAGCTGGCTCAGATAATATCGCAAACATCTGGATACTTTGCATACCTTTCTTATGCTTGAAGGTATATCCTGAAGTACAACAGTCACTGATCGCACTAGACATCGAACAAATCTGAAGTGCGGGTAGTCGCACCTTGCGACTCAAAGCATCAGCGGTGAGATTAGCAGCTCCCGGATGGTACTTAATCTTGCAATCATAGTCCTTAAGCAAGTCCATCCAACGTCTCTGCCTCATGTTCAACTCCACCTGAGTGAACAAATACTTGAGACTCTTATGGTCGGTGAAGATCTCAAATTTCTCGCCATACAGATAATGACGCCAGATCTTCAAAGCGAACACAATGGCTACTAACTCCAAATCATGGACTGGGTAGTTGTCCTCGTGAAGCTTCAGCTGTCTAGAAGCGTATGCGATCACATGCTCATTCTGAGTCAGGACACAACCTAACCCCTGAAGAGAAGCATCAGTGTACACCACATACCCTCCAGATCCTGACGGTAATGCCAACACTAGCGCTGAAGTCAACCGCCGTCGAAGCTCACAGAAATTCTCCTCACACTCGGAGGACCACTCGAAATCCAAACCCTTGCGGGTAAGTTGCGTCAAAGGTCGAGCTAAATAAGAGAAGTTCAGAATGAAGCGACGATAATACCCTGCTAGACCCAGAAAACTACGGATCTCAGCAACTGTCATCGGACACGACCAATTAAGCACCGCCTCAATCTTTCTTGGATCAACAGAAATCCCCTACCTAGATATGATATGGCCAAGAAAGACCACTAGATCCATCCAGAACCCATACTTGCTCAGCTTGGCGTATAACTGCTCATCTCGAAGAGTCTGCAGTACCAACCGCAAGTGAGAAACATGTTCTTCCGTATTACGCGAATACACCAAGATGTCGTCAATGAAGACCACGACAAACTTGTCCAAATACTCACGGTTCATCAGATCCATAAATATAGCCGGCGCATTAGTCAAGCCAAATGGCATCACCAGAAACTCGTAATACCCATAGCGAGTACGGAATGCAGTCTTGGCTACGTCCTGATCTCGGACTCTCAACTGATGATACCCAGATCTCAAGTCAATCTTGGAGTAAACTGAAGTGCCCTGCAGCTGATCAAACAAGTCATAAATACGAGGCAAAGGATACTTGTTCTTCACAGTTACTCGATTCAGCTGCCGATAGTCAATGCACAGCCGCATCGACCCATCCTTCTTCTTCACGAAGAGAACAGGAGCTCCCCAAGGAGATACACTAGGACAAATATACCTCTTGTCCAAAAGATCCTGTAACTGATTCTTTAACTCACGCATCTCTGTCGGAGCCAGACGATACGGTGCTCGAGAAATAGGAGAAGTACCCGGCATCAACTATATGCCAAACTCGACATCCCTAACAGGAGGAAAACCCGAAATCTCATCAGGAAATACATCTGGAAATTTATCCACAACAGGAATACTCTCTATCCCAACACTCTCAGCGGACAAATCAACTGCATAGATAAGGTAGCCTTCCTCGCCAGACTCTAGAGCTCGAAGGCTCTCAAAGCTGATACCAAAGGCATCGGGGGTCGTGCTCCCTCTCCATAGAAAAACCAGCTCTCACCCCCCTCTGGATGAAAGCGTACTAATCTCTGGTAGCAATCCACTGAAGCTCGATAGGTAGTCAACATATCTATTCCCAGAATGCAATCAAAGTCATCCATCACAAGAACCATGAGATTCGCTAACAGAATGTTCCCCTCGAACTTTAAAGGGCAACCCATCACTAGACGCTTAGCCAAAGCAGATTGGCCCGTCGGAGTAGAAACAGACATCACTACGTCTAGTGAAATGCATGGTAACTTATGCCTCTTAACAAAACATGCAAAAATGAAGGAATGAGATGCACCAGTGTCAATAAGTACAAGAGCAGGTATACCATAAAGTAGAAATGTACCTGCGATGACTTTCTCATTTTCCTCCACTGCCTGATCATGCCTCAAGGCAAACACCTGGCCAGAAGCTCGTGGCCTTAAATGAAAACTCCTAGCAGGCTGTCCCTGCGACCTCTGCTGAATGGTGGCCTGAGAACCAGATCATGAACCTGAACCAGAACCGCCTCCCCCAGATAGTGAACAATCCCTCCGGATATGACCAGTCTCCCCACAACGGAAACAAGCTCCAGAAGCTCTACAGCACTTGTCGGATGGATGGTTCTTCCCACAGTGATCACACTTGTCCTTCTTTCCGAAACGGACAATACCAGCAGAGCCAGAGGAGGAAGAAGTAGATCCAGACTTCTTGAAAGATTGGGCACGGGGACCCAAAGAACTCGCAGGTCTCGACTGAGAGAAAGACCTGTTTCGTCGAATGCTGTCCTCCGCCTGGTGACAACGGCTCATTAAACCCTCGTAGGACATGTCGTCACCAATCGCCACACGGTCATGGATCTCAGGGTTAAGGCCCTAAAGGAACAGATTATACTTCATCTCGGAGCTGTCGGCAATCTCGGGGAAATAGGATAGCAGATCAAAGAACTTCTGCTGATACTCATCAATAGACATAGCTCCCTATCGCAGACTCAGTAGCTCGCCTGCCTTCGACTGACGGAGTGCAGGAGGAAAATACAGCTTCTAAAAAGCTGTGCGGAACTCGGCCCAGGTGGCCACTCCTCTCGCCGCAACAAAAGGTGCAGAAGTAAACCTCCACCACCTGCGCGCATGTCCATCCAGAAGATAACCAAGGGTCTCCATCTTCTGCTCCTCGGTACATTGGAAAGTCTGAAAAGTCATCTCCATGCGGTCTAACCAGTTCTCCGCATCCTTCGGATACTCACCTCCAACCAAGGGCTTAGGCCCCATCTGCAAGAATCGACGTACACTAAAACGGTCCTCATCTCGATGACGATGGCGGCGTTCCCGACGAGAGCTCCCGGTCGGCATCACCCCAACGCCCACCAATACTGCCATGAGAACTCAGGTCGTCACGATCTGCCATCTACAAAATTAACCTAACGGTTATCTTATGTAGAATCTAAATCCCAAGAATACTTTGCATGCTCTGATACCATAAATGTAGTGACCCTTACCTGGATCACCTACTAAACAGAACTTAGGCATGCAATTTAACTTAATCAAAACATTAATCAGAATTCAACTGTGGAAACCATAAACAATATACAATCCCAAGGCAAGGAATCTGTAATTAACCAAATATTATACAACCAGATCGAACAACTGTATCAATCCAATAACAACAGAAATAAAAACATAGGCGAAGCTCCAGCTGACCAACCACTGCCTAGCCCCTCTTGGATCCACCCGCCTCATCCAATCGCAAACCTGTCCCATGGAATAGGGTGTCCAGAAATACAGAGTACGAGACGTGAGCATAAAACGCTCAGTACGAGAGTATGAGTATACATGCATGCAAAGTGAACTCCCTATAACTCGAGGTCAAGGATCAGATAACAGAGACAAACCGGGCCCTGGTATGTAGCACGCTATGCCGTCGCTTCAGGAGGTGGCTCCCATACCATAATACCAGTGGATATGCCGGACCCAAATCGATGGAAATCCAACCACTAACAGGATAGGGAAAAACACTAGTAACAGACATCTCGAAGGAGATAGCTCAGTATGCAAATGAATGCAGCATAAATCAATGACATATAAACCATGCAGTCATATAATACATGCATACTCAGTCAGGATATCTCGAACAGTACTTTTGTACCTCAAATCAGTGCAAGCTCTACCAACTCTAGGTCCACGCCTATAGTCTGCTCTACACTGCCAAATGATACTACTATCATTAATGTGCTCTAAAATTCTTAACTAAGCTATTGCATACTCCTAAATATTTATAGGAAGCAAAAGCTATACCTTCGTCCGTCGTTAGCCCTTTGATGTCGATGCCACCAGAACTTGGGCACAACTCTGCTATGACTTTCGAATGCCTCGACGACTCCCGGGTCAAGACTAGGAAGGCTAGAACAACTCGAATACGACTAAAGTAGAGAGGAAATCCGGAATTGGCAATTGAAAGTGAATTCTCGGCCTTCTATTTATAGACAACGATCAGAGCCTCCGATCCTCGATCGGAACTTCCGAACCTCGATCGGAACGTCCGATCCTACCATCGGAGCTTTCGAAGATCCTGATCTGCCACGTGTCAAAATATCACTTGTTGACTTCGGATAGGGGTAATCGGAGCTTCCGATCCTGCCGCACGTCATGCCTGACGTAATACCATCGGAGCTTCCGATCCTGCATCAGAGCTTTCGATCTCGATCGGAACGTCCGATCCTGCATCGGAGCTTCCGATCCATCCGGTACTCAATTTGTTAAATTAGCGTTGATTAATCCCTTAATCACTGATTTTGGTTACGGGCCACTACAAGCTGCAGGTTACTTCGGTTTACTCCAAGATTGACTTGAGATCTGGGTATCATCAGTTGAGAGTCCGAGATCAGGACGTAGCCAAGACTGCATTTCGTACTCGCTATGGGCATTACGAGTTTCTATTGATGCCATTTGGTTTGACTAATGCACCGGCTATATTTATGGATCTGATGAACTATGTCTTTAGGGAGTATTTAGACAAGTTTGTCGTGGTCTTCATTGACGACATCTTGGTGTATTCGCGTAATGTGGAAGAGCATGTTTCTTACTTGCGAGTGGTACTGCAGACTCTTCGGGACGAGCAGTTGTACGCCAAACTGAGCAAGTGTGAGTTTTGGATGGATCGAGTGGTCTTTCTTGGCCATATCATATCCAGGGACGGGATTTATGTTGATCCGAGCAAGATTGATGTTGTGTTTAATTGGCGCGTACAACGACGGTTGCTGAGATCCGTAGTTTTCTGTGTCTAGCAGGATATTATCGACGCTTCATTCTGAACTTCTCTCAGCTAGCTCGACCGTTGACGCAGCTTACCCGCAAGGGTGTGGATTTCGAGTGGTCCTCTGAGTGTGAGGAAAATTTCTGTGAGCTTCGACGGCGGTTGACTTCTGCGCCGGTGTTGGCATTACCGTCAGGATCTGGAGGGTATGTGGTATACACTGATGCTTCTCTTCAGGGGTTAGGTTGTGTCCTGACTCAGAATGGGCATGTGATTGCATACGATTCTAGACAGCTGAAGCTTCACGAGGACAACTATCCAGTTCATGATTTGGAATTGGCAGCCATTGTGTTCGCTTTGAAGATCTGGCGTCATTATCTGTATGGCGAGAAATTTGAGATCTTCATCTACCACAAGAGTCTCAATTATTTGTTCACTCAGGCGGATTTGAACATGAGGCAGAGACGTTGGATGGATTTGCTGAAGGTATTGATTGCGAGATTAAGTACCATCCGGGAGCTGCTAATCTCACCGCTGATGCTTTGAGTCGCAAGGTGCGACTATCCGCACTGCAGACTTGTTCGATGTTTAGTGCGATCAGTGACTGTTGTACTTCAGGGTATACCTTCAAGCATCAACTCTATGCCAAACTCGACTTCCCTAACAGGAGGAAAACCCGGAATCTCATCAGGAAATACATCTGGGAATTCATCCACAACAGGAATACTCTCTATCCCAATACTCTCAGCGGACAAATCAACTGCATAGATAAGGTAGCCTTCCCCGCCAGACTCTAGAGCTCGACAGGCTCTCAAAGCTGATACCAAAGGCATCGGGGGTCGCGCTCCCTCTCCATAGAAAAACCAGCTATCACTCCCCTCCGGATGAAAGCGTACTAATCTCTGATAGCAGTCCACTGAAGCTCGATAGGTAGTCAACATATCTATTCCCAAAATGCAATCAAAGTCGTCCATCGCAAGAACCATGAGATTCGCTAACATAATGTTCCCCTCGAACACTAAAGGGCAACCCATCACTAGACGCTTAGCCAAAGCAGATTGGCCCGTCGGAGTAGAAACAGACATCACTACGTCTAGTGCAATGCATGGTAAATTATGCCTCTTAACAAAACGTGCAGAAATGAAGGAATGAGATGCACCAGTGTCAATAAGTACAAGAGCAGGTATACTATAAAGCAGAAATGTACCTGCGATGACTTTCTCATTCTCCTCCACTGCCTGATCATGTCTCAAGGCAAAAACCTGACCAGAAGCTCATGGCCTCAAATGAGAACTCCCAGCAGGCTGTCCCTGCGACCTCTGCTGAATGGTGGCCTGAGAACCAGATCCTGAACCAGAACCAGAACCGCCTCCCCCAGATAGTGGACAATCCCTCCGGATATGACCAGTCTCTCCACAATGGAAACAAGCTCCAGAAGCTCTACGGCACTTGTCGGATGGATGGTTCTTCCCACAGTGATCACACTTGTCCTTCTTTCCGAAACGGACAACACCAGCAGAGCCAAAAGAAGAAGAAGTAGATCCAGACTTTTTGAAAGATTGGGCATGGGGACCCAAAGAACTAGCAGGTCTCGACTGAGAGAAAGACCTTTTCCGCCAAATGTTGTCCTCTTCCTGGTGACAACGGCTCACCAAACCCTCGTAGGACATGTCGTCACCAACCGCCACACGGTCATGGATCTTAGGGTTAAGGCCCTGAAGGAACAGATTATACTTCATCTCGGAGATGTCGGCAATCTCGGGGCAATAGGATAGCAGATCAAAGAAATTCTGCTGATACTCATCAATAGACATGGCTCCCTGTCGCAGACTTAGTAGCTCGCCCGCCTTCGACTGACGGAGTGCAGGAGGAAAATACAGCTTCTGAAAAGCTATACGGAACTCGGCCCAGGTGGCCACTCCTCTCGCCGCAACAAAAGGTGCAGAAGTAAACCTCCACCACCTGTTCGCACGTCCATCCAGAAGATAACCAAGGGTCTCCATCTTCTGCTCCTTGGTGCATTAGAAAGTCTGAAAAGTCGTTTCCATGCGGTCTAACCAGTTCTCCGCATCATCCGGAGACTCACCTCCAACCAAGGGCTTAGGTCCCATCTGCAAGAATCGACGTACACTGAAACGGTCCTCATCTCAATGACGATGGCGGCGTTCCCGACGAGGCTCCCGGTCGGCATCACCCCAACGCCCACCAATACTGTCATGAGAACTCTGGTCGTCACGATCTGCCATCTACAAAATTAACCTAACGGTTATCTTATGTAGAATATAAATCCCAAGAATACTTTGCATGCTCTGATACCATAAATGTAGTGACCCTTACCTGGATCACCTACTAAACAGAACTTAGGCATGTAATTATCTTAATTAAACGGATATCAGAATAAAACTGCGAAAACCACGATCGAGCGGGCGAGTTGAGGCAGCCTACTGTCTTGAAAATCTCATTACCGCGCTCGATCTGGGAAAATGCCAGGATCGAGCGCATGCTTCTGTGATGAAAAATCTGCTCTGCTGCTTTCTTTGGACTCATGGACGCACTTCGATTTCTTTAATCAAAACATGGTAATTCCTACACAATAAATCAAAACTAAGTTAAGAAGCTCCATGCATTACATAAAATAAAACTAGAATAAAACATGAACAATGACACAAAATGCATGCAAAACACTTAACAAAATGACACTAAAAATGCAAACAAAATAATACTATCAGATATATTCCTGCAACATCAACCCTGCAAGTGTTCGGGTTGATTTTAATCCTTGTATTCAATTTCTCTCACCTCTGTTGATAAACCTGTATTGGAGAAATTGTAGTGACCCCCTTACCTGGATCACGTACTAAACAGAACTTAGGCATGCAATTATCTTAATTAAACGGATATCAGAATAAAACTGCGGAAACCATAAACAATATAGCCACAATAAACTTCGAGTGGTTTTTAATTTAATATCCTCAAGAATAGATATCATATAATCATATTCTAGATCATCTCATTTTTCATCAATACTGATTCTCAGTTTCGAGAGCATAAAATTCTTTGCTCAACAGGGAGATACAATTAATCATGACAAAGACATAACAATTCAGAATGTCATAAATAAAATCTCCTGTAATCTAATCCTGCTCAACAATTCATAAACCTCAACTTCTTATCATAATCCCAATCCTCCGGAGCAAGCAGTCTTTTGTCACAAATCAAATCTAATTTGCTAGCTATCTCAACCATATCGGCTTCACAATTATTATCTCAAATAATCACGTAAGCACAAATCTCGAAATATCAAAATAATCAACTCACTTTCGATCATCCTCTAATCATCATACTCATGTAATCGCATGAGCTTACAAATTCTCATCTCGAATCAGTTCTGATACTTTTTCATATAATGCATGCTTAAGAAAAAAAATCAATTCACATAATCATGTAAACATATAATTCTGAATCAGTAAAGCATGCTCGCATGTAATTCAGGTATTCAATGCGTTTATGCATTGATTATCGGCAATTGAACAAGGTAACAGTCAAGAATAAATATCCACTGCCTAGAATAGATGATTTGTTTGACCAGCTACATGGTTCAGCTATCTATTCTAAGATTGATTTGTGATCTGGATATCATCAGCTGAGAGTAAGAGATGAAGATATTCCAAAAACTGCTTTCAGAACAAGGTATGGACATTATGAATTTATCGTCATGCCTTTTGGTTTAACCAATGCTCCTGAAGTTTTTATGGGATTGATGAATCAGGTATTTCAGAAATATTTAGATGACTTTGTCATTATCTTCATTGATGATATCTTGATATATTCCAAGAATGTACATGAGCATGCTGAACATCTCAGAATCATTTTACAGACGTTGAGAAATGAGAAATTATATGCAAAGTTATCGAAATGTGAATTTTGGTTGCAGAAAGCTGTGTTTCTTGGGCATATTATTTCAGGTGATGGGATTTCAGTGGATCCAAGCAAGGTCGAGGCTGTATTGAATTGGCCTAGACCTACATCAGTGCCAGAAACACGGAGTTTTATGGGCTTGGCAGGTTATTATAGACTTTTTATCAGAGATTTCTCCAGCATTGCGAAGCCTATTACACAATTGACTCAGAAAAATAAGCCGTATGTCTGGACTGAAGCTTGTGAAATGAGTTTCTTGGAGTTAAAGAAGAGGCTTACAAGTGCACCTGTCTTGACGATTCCATCAGGTACGGGTGATTTTGTAGTATATTGTGATGCTTCTCACAAAGGTCTGGGTTGTGTGCTTATGCAGCGAGGACATGTTATCGCTTATGCATCGAGACAGTTAAAGCCACATGAGACTCGGTATCCTATCCATGATTTGGAGCTTGCCGCTATTGTCTTTGCATTGAAGAAATGGAGACATTATCTTTATGGTGAGAAGTTTGACATCTTTTCTGATCATAAAAGTTTGAAATATCTGTTTTCGCAATCAGAATTGAATATGAGACAGCATAGATGGCTTGATTTACTGAAAGACTTCGATTGCGAGATTAAATATTATCCAGGAAAATCTAATGCAGCTGCAGATGCCTTAAGTAGAAAGGTATGTTCTTTATCCTTGTCTACGATAGGTGTATCTCAATTGGTGGAAGATTGTTGTATTTCTGGATTAATATTTGAAACAGTTATGCGACCTATTCGTGTTTGTGCTATAAGAGCTGAGCCAGAACTGTTAATGAGAATCAAAGAAGCACAGAAAGAAGATCAGAATATTCAGAATTCTATTGTTATTGTCAGATCTGGACATCAATCTGAATATCAGGTCAGTGCTGATAACGTGTTATATGTGAATAACATACTTGTTGTTCCAGATGTTCAGACTTGAAACAGCAGATATTGAAAGAGGCTCACAGCAGTCGATTCAGTATTCATCCTGGTGGCAGGAAAATGTATAATGATTTGAAGACACATTATTGGTGGAAACAGATAAAAGCAAATGTCACATATTTTGTGTCTAAATGTTTGAATTTCCAACAGGTAAAAGCATAAAGAAAGAAACCAGGTGGTTTATTGCAGAGTCTATCAGTTCCAGAATGGAAATGGGATCACATTTCCATGGATTTCGTTACACAGTTACCACGTTCATCCAGAGGGTGCGATGCCATTTGGGTGATTATCGATCGTTTGACAAAATCAGCATGTTTTATTCCGTACAGAATGACGTACAGGCATGATCAGATGGCAGAAATCTATGTCAGAGAAGTGGTAAGATTACATGGTGTGCCTGAATCTATTGTTTCAGATCGAGACCCTAGATTTACATCACACTTTTGGCATAGTTTGCAACAAGCTCTTGGTACTCACTTGCACCTGAGTACAGCTTATCATCCTCAAACAGACGGACAGTCAGAGCGGACTATCCAGACACTTGAGAATATGTTGAGAGCTGTAGTACTAGACTTTGGTACTAATTGGCAAGATTCATTACCACTTGCAGAATTTTCTTATAATAACAGCTATCAGACGAGCATTGAAATGGCTCCTTTTGAAGCACTGTACGGAAAGAAATGCAGATCACCATTGTATTGGGATGATATCTCAGAAGTTCCTGATGTTGGGCCTGATATGATCCGAGAAATGACTGAAAAAGTGAAACTTATACAGAAAAAAATGAAAACAGCTCAAGACAGACAAGCAAAATATGCAAATATCAGACGACGACCTCTATCTTTTGATCAGGGAGACAGAGTTTTCTTGAAGATTTCTCCGTTTAGAGGTACAGTCAGATTTGGCAAGAGAGAAAAGTTATCTCCACGTTTTATTGGTCCGTATGAGATTATCGAGAAGATAGGCGATCTTGCTTATCGACTCGCTCTTCCTCCATCTTTGTCTGGTCTTCATGACGTATTTCATGTCTCTATGCTGCGGAAGTATCAGCCTGATCCTTCCCATATTCTTCAGCCTGATGAAGCTGAACTTGACGAGACTCTCAGTTATTTTGAGCAGCCTATTCAGATTCTTGATCGCAAAGATAAACAGCTCAGAAATAAGACAATTCAGCTAGTCAAAGTTCAGTGGAGTCAGCCTGATCCTTCCCATATTCTTCAGCCTGATGAAGCTGAACTTGACGAGACTCTCAGTTATTTTGAGCAGCCTATTCAGATTCTTGATCGCAAAGATAAACAGCTCAGAAATAAGATAATTCAGCTAGTCAAAGTTCAGTGGAGTCGACATAGCACTGAAGAAGCGACTTGGGAGACTGAGTCAGATATGAGACAGAGATTTCCAGAGCTATTTCTTTGATGTGAGTTATTATTCTGCTTTATGTTATTTCATTCTCACATTTCGACAGTTTAGCATACAGTTTCTCGGCTCTTAAAGTCTTCAATACTGTTCTCAGATGTTCAGAATGATCAATTAAATTCTTCGAATATATCATAATATCATCAATAAAAATAATCACGAAGTCATCGAGATATTTCTGAAAACACACGGTTCATCAAAGCCATAAATACAGCTGGAGCATTTGTCAAACCAAACGGCATATCAGAATCCCTAACTCTCAGCTGATGGTATCCAGATCTCAGATCGATCTTGGAATACACTGAAGAACCTTGCAACTGGTCAAATAAATCATCAATACGAGGCAAAGGATATTTGTTATTTACCGTTGCCTTGTTCAGTTGTCGGTAGTCGATGCACAATCTCATTGAACCGTCTTTCTTTCTAACAAACAATACTGGAGCTCCCCAAGGAGAAACACTTGGTCGAATGTATCCCTTGGCCAGTAAATCTTCTAACTGTTCTTTCAACTCTTTCAGTTCAACTGGTGCCATTCGATAAGGTGCTTTCGAAATCGGTGCAGTTCCTGGCATCAGTTCGATGCTGAAATCAATCTCACAATACGGAGGTAATCCTGGAATCTCATCAGGAAAAACGTCCGCAAATTCACTAACCACTGGCAAATCAGCCAGGTTCGGGCTAGCTTTCAAAATGTCAACTGCATATACAAGAAATCCCTCTGCTCCTTTCTGCAAAAGTCGGGTCATAGCTAATACAGAAATAAGAGGAATCTTAGCACGTGAACCCTTACCATAGAATTTCCATTCTTCAGTCATCTCAGGTCTGAATCTCACTATCTTTTGGAAACAGTCTACGGTAGCTCTGTACTTATTCAGCATATCAATCCCAATAATACAGTCAAAATCAGACATACCAAGTACAAAACAATCTATCTCAATCTCATTACCATCATACTGTAGTACACAATTCTTAACTGTTTGAATCGATATAAGACCCCTCCCCAAAGGAGAAGAAACAGATACTACAACAGGTAATATTTCAACAGGCAAAGAATGCAATGAAACAAATTGGGCAGAGATAAATGTATGGGATGCACCTGTATCTATCAATACATATGCAGGATAACCATAAAGAGAACAGTTACCTGCAATCACGTCATCTGGTGCTCCCTGTGCCTGTTCCTCTGTTAATGCAAAGACATGAGCCTGCTGTCTCTAGGGCTGACTTCCTGTCTGACTTCCTCTTGGTCGAGTCTGTTGCTGTGGAATTGCGGGTTGGAAGGAATGAACAGAAGAGGCTTGCCTTCCAGGTTGAGCCACTGATCGTGATGACTCTCCACCTCTTGACTGTCCAGAACCTCTCTGAGGACATACCCTCGCAAAATGACCAGTCTGCTGGCATATATGGCACCTCCCAGATACACCTTGGCACTGATTGGTTGGATGACCTCCACCACAACTGTTACAAAACACTCCTGACTTCTGTTTCGTGCCACTGGAACTCAAAGAACTGCTCCCTGGCTTTTTAAATTGTTTCCCTCGTGTTTGCAAAAACCCTTTCTTTCCACTGCTACTACCACTTTTATATCGAGGAGGTTGTTGTGGAATAGGAACTGAGGGTTGTGACTGTCTCGGAGGCTGAGCGGTGTACAAAGCTCCTCGCTGTTGTATCAAACCAGCTTCCGCTCCTTTGGCACTGTTCAAGGCATCAGCAAAATTATTTGGTCGCCTTGTGTTCACCAAAGTAAAGACATCCGGACTCAGTCCATTAATGAACTGATCAGCCATAGCCTCGTCACTATCAGCAACGTGTGGAGCAAAACGTAGCAATGTAGAGAATTTAGCAACATAGTCTTCAATATTCAAGTTTCCCTGCTTCAGATTAGCAAACTCAGCGCCCTTGTCCTTACGATAAGACATCGGAAAGAAGCGTTGGTAGAACTCGGTTTTGAATACATTCCAAGTCAGTACAGTTCCTCGATGCTCCAGAGCTTTCTTAGTCGTGAACCACCAGCTTTTCGCAACCTCATGCAACTGATGTCCAATGAGTCTGACTCTTCGTTCATCACCGTAGTCAAGTGAATCAAACAACATTTCCATGTCATCAAGCCATCCTTCACATTCAACTGCATTTTCAGTACCTTTCAGAGTAGGCGGATGGTATGATCGAAAACGTTTGAGCAGTGTTTCCATCGGAGTAGCAGTCATGTCTGTCATATCACGAGAGGTACTTCCCTGTTCATTGCTCGGAGTAGCAGTAACTGGAGGCACTATCGGTGTTACCACTGTCGGTGGAGTATGAACTGTCTGCTCTGGTATAAGAGTAGGAACCTGTGGTCTAAGAGGAGGTCGTCCTGGTCTTCGAGACATATCTGATTATCAAAATGGTTAAGACACCATAATCCTCAAATCAATCTCAGTCCTCCTCTGATCATCTTACCTCTGATCAAGACTCGGTTCTGATTCAATCTTAAATAAATAATCACAGTCTTCAGATAAAACATGCTTCCAATCAATTCAGATAATCAGGTAGCATGTCATAAATCATCAGAATACATGCCTCTAATCATTTCCGATATTCCAGTAAGCATGCGTCTTTAATCATAATTATACTTTCAAATAAAATAAATACAACATCATGTAATAAAATACTTGAAAGTAAACCATGCTAGCATTTACAACATGTAATTCAATCATGTAATTAAATCATAGCATGATAAAATAAATAAGCAAGGAAGATGACTCGATCTACCCCACTCACTGTCTAACTAAATCCAGAATTTTCTTGCTTTGATACCACCTGTTGTGACGACCCGAGTTCTAATCTCTCGATAATCAAATCATCAAATAGAATAGACAATAATCAATGTCTAAACAAAATAAATTTTTTTTTTTAAAAAAAATGGGAGCACCTCACTCGATCGGTAAACATCTACCGATCGAGCGAGCACAATGCTCAAACTCTCGGGTGCAGATAATAGTGGCCTCGCTCGATCTGCAAGAAATGACCGATCGAGCGAGCCACTTCTTTCAAGTGTTCTGTTCCTGATATAACAGCCTCGCTCAATCGGTAGGAATTGCCCGATCGAGCGAGCACAGTTCCAGTAGAAAAATAACAGAAACGTTTGCCGTCATGAACAAGTTCTTTCCTTCAATAATCAAATTCCTATCATCTCATACAAAGACTATATCAATAACATAAGCTAACATGCATTCTAACATGATGTAATTGATAGGAATTGACCATCACAAGACTTTAAAATCATAACAATAAAGGCTCATAAACATGCAAGAAGCAATGTTACACATTCAAGATCAAGCTACATTATAATGTCTCAAGGATTTACATATCCCCATTCAAATCCTATGAACAACAACAAGACCACAACTTAATCATCAACAAGTCTTGGTGCAAGTAGCTCTAACATGCTCAAGTTTAAGACACTCAACTCTAACATTGACAGCACAAGAACTCATCTAAACTCGGATCATCACGCTATCTTCTCTTCCCTTGTTCTTCACATTCGCTTTTTCCCGGTTCCACTCCCTCCTATTGCAATGACACATACAACAAAACAATAGCCGGATAACTCCGGTGAGAAATATATTTCCCAGTAAAAGCAACTAAACATGCATACAAACATATATCAAGATCATGATATAAAGAACATAACTTCAATGCATGTTTTAAAACAAGGTTCATCTCTTCATTCGTCGGTTGGGATCCCGAGAAGTAGATATCATAACTAATCCACCGACTCTCCCGATCGAGGTGGGGCTACTTATCTCACTTCTCTAGACTTTGAAGCCATCATATATGTAAATCAGACGCTAGACTAAAACAACCACTCAGGCCATACATATACAATCCCTCAAATCGTATATTCAAACGTTTCCGTTCATTTCAAAATCAAGGAACAAGTCTTCAAGATGAATGCAACATATATCATAATCAAAGCATTCATTATATCAAAGACTCATTCAACATAGCATAGAAGAGCATATAAAAGCAACTAAGCAAATAAGTATGTGATTTAGGGGAACTCGATACAAACCATCTCGAGTTATAATCCCAATCAAATAGTAGTCCACTTTTATCTTTCAAATGTGATGTTTAGGATGTCTTTCAGCTTGTCCAAATCTGTACAAGTTAACCACCAAACCTATCTCAAAATCTGCTCAAGTTTCAACCCAAACATCAAAGCAAAACGCTACCAACCTTGTGCGTTCTTGTATCAGTTTCGGAGTCAAGATCAATGAGTTGAAATGCCCTGTTTACACACTGAAATCACAGCATAACAAGCAAGGAATCATCAGCTAATAATTCAGCCACTTCTTAGTCCAAGAACAATAGCAAATCACTTCAAATCATGATTTCGACGGCATATCGGTATAACTCGGCGATTCCGAACACATCTATAACATTTCTAACATGCATATCAGCTGTTGAAGCTTCGAAACCAATATATCAGCAGGTATATAGATCAAATCATAGCTGGGAAATCATAAGAACATGATACAACAATCAATCCTCAACCCAACTTCAATATTACAAAAGATAGAAGCTCATCAACAACAATTCAAACACAAGTCTGATCTCTGTCCATTTCGAATTCTCAAACCTTGATGAAGTAAGAGAAAACTTACATCAATTCGAAGGTTTCATTGCGAGGATTCCAGAACATCTTTCGGAATCGAAAACGGATACCCGGATCAAAAGATATGTGAATTGGAATATGAGGAAAAAGCTTGAAGATTTTCTGTTTCTTGCTCTCGGTTCTTGCCTCTAAAATGTCTGATGGATTATGTGAATCACACGTGCATGCTGAGTAATCACTTCCAAAATCTGATACCTTCCATAATAATTGCACTTTAGCCCCTCAACTATTCAAAAATTGCAATTTGGTCCTCAGCTTCTCATTTCATTCAATTTCAATCCTAATAAATTTAAGAATATTAGAATTTAAATCAAAACTCCAAATATTCCCAAATTAAATATTCTCGAATTAAAATTAAATAATTTCGGGCGTTACAATTTGCAATGATCTATATATCGTAAAAGAGTGATGAAGACACCATATTGTCTTAATCTAATCAATTAGAGTCCATTGAAGTCCCTACTTGATAATATTACGCTAAAACACCTATACGGATTTTGATTGACTTGTGGACCAATAACTAGCTTATTCAAACTAATTAGAGTGCATTGGATTCCCAACTTAATATTCTTTAGCTAATACACCTATACGGATTCTGTTAGACTCGTGCATCATTTACAAGCTTATTACAACATATATTGGCATTTGCAATGATCTATACATTGTAAAAGAGTGATGAAGACACCATAATGTCTTTATCTAATCAATTAGAGTCCATTGGAGTCCCTACTTGATAATATTACGCTAAAACACCTATACGGATTTTTATTGACTTGTGGACCAATAAATAGCTTATTCAAACCAATTAGAGTGCATTGGATTTCCAACTTAATATTCTTAAGCTAAAACACCTATACGGATTCTGTTAGACTCGTGCATCATTTACAAACTTATTACAAAATATATTTGCATTTGCAATGATCTATACATTGTAAAAGAGTGATGAAGACACCATATAGTCTTAATCTAATCAATTAGAGTCTATTGGAGTCCCTACTTGATAATATTACGCTAAAACACCTATACGGATTTTGATTGACTTGTGGGCCAATAACTAGCTTATTCAAACCAATTAGAGTGCATTGGATTTGAAACGCCTACTACTAATAAATGCAGAATTTTTTTTTTAAAATAATACTACTATACATACATGCCCATACATATATGTATATAAAAATAACATACTATTTTTTAAATAACCTGAAAAATATTAAATAAATAAATCCTTAAAAATGTTTCATGCATCAATTTAAAATAATAAACAATGCTGCTGAAAAATTTCATGTGCGAAAACAATACTAAAATAAAACATGTTTCAATATTCAACATAATAAACTAAATAGCTGCGACGGTCACGGGGTCCACTGCTCCGTGAGCTCATAAGTCCTCACCACCGGTAGGAGCTGCATAAACGTCATCATGCTCACCTGCACAATATAAGCGTAGTGAGCCTAGGGGCTCAACATGTCTAATCCTTTATAACAAGGTTAAAAATAATGCATCACATAATTACTAATATATATACATGTACATGAGCATGCATGGAAATATTTTCATCACATAATAAAACTGCTGAATCATAAACTGAATCATAACCATAATCATAAACATATTATTTCTTCATCATATATAACATAATTGAGCAATGCTTTTGAAACCTGAAGATGGTCCTATCCGTAAGTGTGACGCTCATGTGTCGACTGATCAGTCTCCTGAACCAACGTACGATAGCGGTGATAAATCACCTCCTATGATAGTAAACTACCGAATCATATGGTGGATAACCACCCCTATGATAGTAAAACTACCGAATCATATGGTGGAAAACCACCCCTATGTCACACATACTTCAATTTCCACCAAAATATTTTATTGCTCATCATTTACATAATTATATACATAAGAAATTTCATGAATGCATGCACTGAAAATATGTTCGTAATATATATTTAATTTATTTTCATAATAAATATAATTATACTTAAAATATAAAATTTATGCATAAAATAATTAAATATATATTCCGGACTTATTTATTTTTAATGGATTGGTCCAGACTGTTGGTCTCTCTACTAAACCCCTTAACTGACTTAAAGTCCATTAACTAACTTAAAGCCCATAATTAATAAATAATTTTAAAAATTATAATTTTTACTAAAATAAAATACTTAAATGTTATTGGGCTTAAATAAAAATATTTAGGCCCAATAACTAATTAATTCATAAAAATTCCTGGACTGGCCCAATAAAATCACTGACTGGCCCAAAAATTTCTATGGGCCCACAAGCCCATAAAGATTATCAGGCTAACTTAAAAATAATTTTTAAAGCCCAAATAAAATTATTTGGAGGCCCAAATAATTTTATTTCAAATTAATTGGTCCAAAAACCAATTAAAACATTAAACACTTTAAAATTAAAATACTCGAGCTCGGCCCACCTAACCCAGACCCGGACTCACTTGACCCGACCCACTACCCTACAGACCCGACCCGACCCAACAACCTCCAAACCCTAAACTCGATTCCCCCCCCCCCTCTTCCTCTCTCGGCTGCGAGCAGCAGGCCTTCTTGGCCTGCTGCCGGCCAGCTCCGGCCGCCCCTGGCCGGAGCGCCGCCGCCCAGACGTAGCCCACGGCTGGGCGGTCCTAACCCACCATGGCTTAGCCCGAGCCATGGCCAAGCCTAGAAGCCGAAGGCTTCTTCTCAGAAACCCTAAAATGCAGCTCTTTGACCAACTCGACCCTAGACCTGAACCTAGCCGACTCCAGCCCCTATAATCCGATCATGGCTCGCTTCCTAGGACCCTAGCCCACCTCTGACTCGAGCCCTAGCCTCTGGACCGAACCATGCAACAAGAAAACGTGAATCATGACTGAAACCATCAACAAACATACATCAAATCATACATTCTTGCATAAAACGAAAAGTTCCTGATAAATTCTGAAATAAAAACCATCATGCATGATTAATAGCTTATATGATGGCCAAGAGAAGGATGGCATCTCGTCCGTCCACGGTCCCGTCTACGCGATCGACTCAAAAATATTCTCAAAAATCTAAAAATACAATAACTGCGGGTTAAATGATCTCATAAATTTAAATCATGCATATAATCCACATAATAACACATAAATGTCATTTACCCCAAATATAAATTTTAAATAATTATTTTCCTTAATTATGCATGCAAATTTACGTATTAAAATTTTCGGGTGTTAAAAGTCTCCCCCCCCCCCCCCCCCCCTTAAACTGAATTTCGTCCTAGAAATTAAAGTGCTTACTCGAATAACTCCGGGTAGCGAGTTCTCATGTCTGCCTCGGTCTCCCAAGTGGCTTCCTCCTCGGAATGATTCTGTCACTGGACTTTGACCATCGGTATGACCCGCGTCCTCAATCTCCGCTCATCTCTGGCTAAGGTACGAACAGGCCTCTCCTCAAATGCTAGATCTGGTGCTAACTGCAAAGGCTCGTAATCCAACACATGCGTCGGATTAGAGATGTATCTCCGAAGCATGGATACATGGAAAACGTTGTGCACTGCTGCAAGCCCTGGCGATAGTGCTAAACGGTATGCCAAAGTGCCAACTGAAACATCCTAAAACTACTACTGAATTTTTTTTTTTTTAAAAAACTCTCTGATAATAAAATAATGAATATAAATATATATATGCCCATACATATATATATATAATACTTAAAAATAACTTTACTTAATTTAAAATAAAAATACACAAAAAAAATACAATAAAGGTACACGCATGCAATTAAATACTTAAAATTAATTACTAAATAATATTTCATAAGAATTTTATAATAAAATTCCTAAATAATATTTCTTTCACAAAAATTCATGAAAACTTAGAAAATAAATACTCAAATCTAAATTTCATGCACATACTAAAAATCCATAATAATAAAACATATGCGAAAATAAACGTTCTACTCTCAAAACATCAATATCATAAATGAGCTATGGTCACGGGTACTAGCTCATACACCCTCGCCGCCAGTCGGAAACACATTAACTTCATTGACATTTTGCTCACCTGCACCATTTAAATCTAGTGAGCCTAGAGGCTCAGCACGTTCTATCCTTACATAACAAAATGAAACCACACACAAGCACACATCATATAAAATACGTGAATATAAATATACGTGCATGATCTTAAAATATATATGCATATAAACATAAATAAATAATTATAATGTTTCATCATCATGCTAAACATAAACATCATATTTAATGAATCTCATAAAATATCTTATCATAATTTTTTTTAGTTCTCAACAGGTCGTATCTATGTCGGTGGCATCATACTAAGCGATTGATCAATCTATAAACTAACGTACGTGGCGGTGGAATTTCCACCTCTGTGCTGCCACTTCACCAGCCCTCTCAGCTGGATCCATAAGCTCATCATACATAAACATCATTAGGAAGGTCACCGGGCCCAGGTATCTCGGCCTCCAACCACATCACTTTCCACCTTCACTTCAACTTCCATAAAAATATATATTTTTTTTATCATGCAATTAAACTTATCATAAAAATTCTTAATGATGCATGAACATAAAAATTTTCATTATTTCTTTATTCATGAAAATTTGTCCGTAAATATATATTTAATTTATTTTCTTAAAAATCATATTTATATATTTAATAAAAATGCATGCATGAATTAAATATATATTTACGGATGTTTATTTTTCCATGGACTTGTTCGAGCTGCTGACCACTAGACTTAAACTCAAAAATTTTTAGACTGGTCCAAAAACCCAAAAGCCCAACTCAGCCTGGCCCATTAAGTTTCATGGGCCTCCGAGCCCATGGAAAACTAATGGGCTCATTAAAACATAATTTATGCTCATCAACTTATTAACTTAAGCTTGAATTAATAAAATTATTAAACCCATCACAACTTGACCCGATAATTCTCATGGATCACACGGCCCATGACAAATTAATGGCCTCACTTCCATAATTATTAAAGCCCATTAAATTAGTTTAATTAATTAATTAAACAAGTCCAACCCATTAATTAACTACTTAAATTCTTAATTAATTAAAATAAAATACCCAAGCCTAATTATTAAAAATTTAGACCCGGACTAAAAATTAATTTGACCCATCAAGACGTGATTTGACCCGGACCCAGACCCAAGCCCGGTCCACCTAAAAACCCCATAACCTGAAATAAAATAAAAAAAAGAAAAACAATTACCCAACCCAAATTCACGTACAAACTTTCCTTATTCCATTCTTTTCTCGGCCGTGAGCAGCAGGCCATTATGGCCTGCGCCGACCAGATCCGGCCACCCACTGGCCGGATATCCACCGCCTAGACGTAGCCCACATCTGGGCTGTTCCAACGAGCCATGACTCAACTAAAATCGATCCCTACACAGCCCTAGCAAACCACGCTTCCGGGAATCCCGAAACTGTCGCGCAAGTTGCGCAGTCCACACACCGTGGATTTTCTGACCAGCTCCGGCCACCACCGGCCGGAGCTCTGACACCTGGACCACCCCTGAACCCAGACACAACCTTAGTACTAGGCCTGGCTCGAGCCAAAACCCAGCATGAAGAGCCCGACCCCTTTCTCCTCCAACCGATCTGTGCAGGTTGCTTCCGAGACACAACCCACGTCCAGCCTTGTTCCAACTTAGTTCAAGACCCGACCACCCTCCTAAACTGACCCTAAGGAACCCTCCTAGACTCAAGAACCAATTGGCAGCAGACTCGATCAAGCCATGAATAGAAATATCATCAAACTTGAGTCATCTTGCTAAAAAAACGTGAAACATGCATGAACAATAAAAGTCTCCTTCGAAACTGAAAAACGCATGCAATAATAGATCAATCATGTAAAAATCAGTGTACTATGATTTAAACGGTGAGCAAGAAGGGATTCGAAACATGCCTCGATGATTATTTGCAAGAAATAACGTTTATGTCGCGTCGTACGGCTCTACGGGACAAACGGATCTCCAAACCAATATAAAACCTTAAAATCTCAGATATGGGGCTGTGGAAACTCTTGCTGGAACGATGAAGATGATGGAGAAAGGATGAGGGAGGCGGCTAGGGAGTTTACATGAGGTTAGGGAGGAATTAGGGTAGAATATTTTTGGATAAATACATTAATTATTTATTTAAAAAAATAATATACCATAATAAAAACAGAATTTAACACTCATAATAACATATTAATCTGATAATAGCATGAAAATCCCGAAATATATAATTAATGGATTTTTAAAGGTTAATAAAAGTCATAAAAATAACTTATTTTGGGTAAAAACTAGCACATAAATAAATATATATATAAATACCATAATTTTCTTCAAATTAAACCTTAAAATAATATTTTAAGGCTCTTAAAAATCTCATAAAATATTTTGGGTGAAAATAACATCTCGTCCGTCCACTTCCCTGCCTACGCGATCATAAAAATAAGATTTCTCAAATAAATTCATAAATCACATCAAACAGATTTAAATGCCGAAAGAAATTATTTAAAACATGCAAATAAATCACATAATTTAAATAATAATTCATAAAAACAATTTAACACATTTTTACATTATTTTAAAATTATTAAATTCCCTATTTATGCATGCGGATTTACGTGACGAATTTCTGGGCGTTACCGGAGCCAAAAAGTCCTAGGGCGGTACATGGTCCGCAATATGGGTGGTTAATACCTGAGAGATGGAAACCCCACCAAAGAATGGGCGACGGGTGACATGAATGAACCGATCCCATACCAGAATGAGAGATACAAAAGATTTGATATGTACAACTCATATCAAGAAGGCGCATCTTCTTTTCGGGAGCTCATCACATAAGAACTCTAAAGTTAAGCGTGCTTGACTTGGGGCAATTATAGGATGGGTGACCCCCCTGGAAAGTTTCTCAGGGTGCGTGTGAGTGAGGACATAAGCACGCTGAAAAGACCCGTCTTGATACAGTGGGTCGTTACAACAACTCTCTCCAAGATCTCAAATGGCCCAATATAACTCTGAGCTGTCCTCATACGATCCCGTATCTGTGTCACAATATCGGCAGTCTGCTGTACAATCTCGGGACCAAGTAAAATACTCTCGCCAACCTCATCCCAATGCACTGGCGATCTACATCTCCTCCCGTAGAGAGCTGCATAAGGAGCCATACCTATAGACGACTAAAAACTGTTGTTATAGGTAAACTCCACTAATGGCAGTCTAGTCTCCCAAGAGCCCTGAAAATCAATGACACAAGCTCTCAGTAGATCCTCAAGAATCTTGATCATCCTCTCCGACTGACCATCTGTCTGGGGATGGAACGCTGTACTGAATAATAGCCGAGTCCCCAAAGCTGTGTGCAAACTCTTCCAGAATGCAGACGTAAATCTCGGATCTCTGTCGGATACTATCGACACTGGTATACCATGCAGTCTAACAATCTCCTTGATGTAAAGCTCTGCATACTGCGTCAATGAGTAAGTAGTCCTCACGGGCAAGAAATGAGCTGACTTGGTGAGTCTATCCACGATCACCCAAACTGTACATCCTCTAGTACTCCTCGGAAGGCCAACTACAAAGTCCATCGTGATATTCTCCCACTTCCACTCCGGAATGAGTAGAGGCTTAAGTAACCCTGCAGGACGCTGATGCTCTGCCTTGACCTGCTGACAAGTCAAGCACTCTGATACAAATCGGCCAATATCTCTCTTCATGTCGGGCCACCAATACAATGACTGCAAATCTCTATACATCTTCGTACTTCCGGGTGAATGGAATACGGAGATGTATGAGCCTCTGTCAAGATCTCAATCCTCAACTGATCAACGTTTGGTACCCACATACGACCACGGTACTGAACGATACCATCAACAACTGTATAGAGAAGCCCGCCCTTGGCTTCATCTCTCTGCCTCAATCGCTGCAACTCCTCATCTGCAGGCTGTCCAACTCTGATACGATTCCGAAGATTCGGCTGTACCACTAACACTGCCAAACTCGGTGCCTGACCGCTCGAGTACAACTCCAGCTCGAATCTCTGAATATCCTCCTGAAGTGGCAACTGAACTGTCACACAAGATACCACTGAAGTCTTCCGACTCAACGCATCAGCCACTACATTAGCCTTACCCGGATGGTAGCTAATGTCACAGTCATAATCCTTAACTAATTCCAACCATCGGTGCTGTCTCATGTTCAACTCCTTCTATGTGAAGAAGTACTTGAGACTCTTGTGGTCTGTGAAAATCTTGCACTTCTCACCATACAGATAGTGCCTCCAGATTTTCAAAGCAAAAACCACTGCTGCTAGCTCCAAGTCATGCGTCGGATAGTTCTGCTCATGAATCTTCAACTGTCTCGACGCATAGGCAATGACTTGGTCACTCTGCATCAATACAGCGCCCAACCCAAGCTTAGACGCGTTCGTGTAAACCACTAACTCCTCGTGTGGAACAGGAATCGCCAACACTGGCACAGATGTGAGTGCTTCCTTAAGTCGATCGAAGCTCCTCTGACAGTCTGAACTCCATATAAACTTCGCATTTTTCTTGGTCAAGGAAGTCAAGGGTACTGCAATAGAAGAAAAACCCTTGATGAACTTCCGGTAGTAGCCTGCTAAACCCAAGAAACTGCGAATCTCTGAAGCATTATTCAGACTTCCCCAATCCTGCACTGCCTGCACTTTCGTCTGATCCACCGCTATCCCATCTTTCAAAACTATATGGCCAAGAAATGCCACCTGCTCTAGCCAAAACCCGCACTTACTGAATTTCGCATACAGTCGATGCTCCCTCAAAGTCTGCAATGCTGTCTGCAAGTGTTGTCTATGCTCCTCAATGCTCCTCGAGTAGATCAAGATATCATCAATAAAGACTATGATAAACTGATCTAAGTATGGCCGAAATACGCGGTTCATGAGATCCATGAAGACCGCTGGAGCATTTGATGCGATCATGGATAGCTCGCATGTTGATCAAGTAATTAAGGATCCGTTGGAGATGCCAAGAGGACCGATTACGAGAGGACGAGCTAAGAAATTTAAAGATGCGCTTCAATCGTTGATAATGGACATTGGAATGCTTGAAGATCATTTTGAGGGATTCTATAATCTTATTGAAGTCCAAAGAAGTCAAGAGAGTAGAGAAAATATCAAAAAAAACATAAAAAGAGGTGACAAGACCCGAGAGGTATGCGCGCCCACGCCTCATTGACGAGCACCCACGCATGGCGGACAGGACCTTATGCGCGCCCGCGCCTGCCCACGCGCGCCCGCACCTGACCCCGTTGTTTTTAAGATCTCAGGACAGAGTCCTATGCGCGCCCGCGCCTACCCACGCGCGCCCGCGCCTGCACTCTCTCTCACACAGTTTGGCATTTTGTGTGTGTGCGAGACTTTTTTGATATTTTTGGCATTATTTTCTTATTTTTTAGAGTTTTATTTCTACTAGGAAACTTTTAGGAGATATCTTTGATATCCTTAAACGGCATCATATTATTGGGCCCTTATTGGACATGAGGTAAAAACATGGGGGTTGCTTTGAAAGCAATTGGGCTCTATCTTTTGAAAATTATGGTTGGCTGATATTATTCGGGACTATAGTTTGTCAATTGGACTCCATGTTCCCACTAAGAAAACAAGTTTCCCGTTTTCACTAGAGGATAGTGAAATCGTTAAAATAGTGGGAGTAAAATTCATAAAAATTAAATCTTGCCATATTTTATGTCTTAGTAGATTAATTAAACAATCACTGATTATTGTCTGTTTTTTTTCAGTATTTCATTACAATGAATTCGCGAAATCCACTATACTCAATTCTCGAACAAAACAAATTGACTGACGCAAACTATACGGAATGGTTCCGTAAATTAAAGATTGTTCTAAACTCGGAGAAAATTTTCTACGTGTTAGAAAAGAATCCTCCAAAGGAAGCACCGGCTAATATAAGTCCGGAAGAATTGGCAAAACTTGATCAATGGTGGGACCATGATATCAAGGCTAAATGCTATATGCAAGCTTCAATGTCTGATGAACTCCAGAGGCGATTTGAGGATGCCGTGAATGCTGCTGACATACACATGCACCTCAAGGAACTTTTTGGAGCTCAGTCAAGGTCGGAGAGGTATGCCACCGTCAAAGAGCTCATGACATGCCGCATGCGAGTTGGGACTTCGGTCCGTGAGCATGGGGTACACATGATTGGGCTCATTGAAAAGTTGGTAACACTCGATTTGACATTGGAGCATGAACTAAATGCGGACTTGTTACTTCTTTCACTTCCTTCGTCGTTTGACAGATTTGTGGTGAACTTCAATATGAACAAGATAGAGGCCACCCTTGAAGAGATGGTCAATATGCTTGTGTCTTATGAGGCCACATTAAAGAAGGATAAACCGGTACTCTTGGTTGGCTCCTCTTCTTACTCCAAGAAGGGGCCAAGTAGAAAGGGTAAGAAACGTTCTGCCCCACCCAAGAAAATTGTACCACAGAAGAAGGGCAAGACAAAAGCTTCAAACGTGAACATATCTGAAGATGTTTGCCATCACTGCAAGAAACCCGGTCATTGGAAACGTAACTGCAAGGAATACCTCGAGCAGTTGCGAACTGCAAAGGGTATGTTTTACATTGAAATAAATGTTTCACTTAATACTACTTTTTGGGTATTGGATACCGGATGTGGATCTCACATTTGCAATGATTTGCAGGCGATGACAAGAAGTCATAAGCTTAGGATGGGTGAGACCCAGCTGAGGCTTGGAAATGGTTCCAGAGTTGAAGACAAAGCAGTGGGAGACGTTTATTTAGTTTTGCAGAACAATTTTAAGTTATTATTGAGAGATGTTTTATTTGTGCCAGATTTAGTTAAAAACATTATTTCTGTTTCTATGCTTGATAGAGATGGTTTTTCTTGTAATTTTGTAAATGGGATTTGCAATATTTACAAGAATGAATGTTTGATTGGAAATGGATAACTTGGAAATGATCTATATAACTTAAAATTAAAAGACGTTCCAATTAATTATGTTGATAAATCGGTAACAACAAATAAAAGAAAAAACGATAGTCAAAACCCGGTAAACCTTTGGCATGCTAGGCTAGGTCATATTTCCTCAAGGAGGATGAACAAGCTAGTGGGAGAGGGCATGTTTGATATGTCTGATATTAACTCTCTACCTACTTGTGAGTCCTGCCTAAAAGGAAAAATGACTAAATCTCCTTTCAAAGAGAAACCTGAGCGTAGTCAAAACCTGTTGGATTTGATCCATACAAATGTTTGTGGACCATTTAGTATCGGTACTAAATTTGGTCACACCTACTTCATTACCTTTACTGATGAATATTCTAGGTATGGGTATTTATATTTAATGAAATATAAGTCTGAATCATTTGAAAAGTTCAAAGAATTCAAGGCTGAAGTAGAAAAAAAACAAGGTAGAAGTATTAAAGCACTTCGATCGGATCGAGGTGGAGAATACTTAAGTACCGAGTTTTTGAGCTATCTAAAAGAGAATGGGATTCTCTCTCAGTGGACTCCTCCTATGACACCTCAGCTGAATGGTGTCTCGGAGTGTCACAATCGAACTTTGTTGGACATGGTTCGATCTATGATGAGCTTCACTGAGCTCCCACCTTCGTTTTGGGGCTATGCGCTTGAAACGACGGTATTGTTGTTGAACAATGTCCACACTAAAGTAGTAGATAAAATTCCATACTAGTTATGGAATGGCAAAGCTCCTAAGTATTCGTACTTAAGGATTTGGGGATGTCCTGCTTACGTGAAGCAGACAGTGGGAGATAAGTTGGATAGTCGATCCACCTTATGTTATTTTGTAGGATATCCGAAGAATTTAATCGGATATTATTTCTATCATGCTAATGAAACAAAAGTGCTTGTTTCGAGGAATGCTACCTTCATGGAGAAGGAGTTCTTATTAGATAAAAAAGGCAAGATGATGGAACTCGAAGAAATTCGAGAAGAACCCGAGATACAAAATAACGATCCCATACCTCAAGAACCTTCAGTGGACACGCCTACACCTAGACAGGACTTCTAGTATGGTCTTCTTCTTGAAGGGGATCAAAGTGAACCCGACTTTGGATGTGATCCAAGAAACTTCAAGGAAGCAATTTCTGATGCGGATTCGGATTTATGGCTTGATGCTATGCAGTCGGAAATAGACTCGATGCATACAAACCAAGTTTGGTCTTTAGTAGATCCTCCCGATGGAATTGTTTCAATAGGGTGTAAATGGATCTACAAGAGAAAACTTGGGCCTGATGGCAAGGTACTAACCTACAAGGCATGATTGGTAGCAAAAGGTTATACTCAAAGACAAGGAGTTGACTATGATGAAACCTTTTCACCAGTCGCAATGTTCAAGTCCATAAGAATCCTTATTGCCATAGCAGCATGGTATGACTATGAGATATGGCAAATGGATGTGAAGACTGCATTTCTTAATGGAAACATTAAGGAAGAAATCTATATGATGCAGCCCGAGGGATTCACATCCATGGGAAGCGAGCATAAGGTATGCAAGCTTCAGAGATCAATTTATGGTCTCAAACAAGCATCAAGAAGTTGGAACCAGAAATTTGATGAAACAATAAAGGACTTTGGTTTCATCAAAAACCCGGAGGAACCGTGCGTGTACAAGAAAGTAGTTAAGGATGCGGTGACGTTCTTAGTGCTTTATGTTGATGACATCCTACTCATTGGGAATGACGTAGGGATGTTGCAGTCAACAAAGATATGGTTATCAGGTAGATTCTCGATGAAGGATTTGGGTGAGGCCTCCTATATTCTAGGGATACAGATCTATAGAGATAGATCTAAGAGAATGATAGGACTCACTCAAGCAACCTACATCGACACCATATTGAAAAGGTTTTCTATGGATGAGTCCAAGAGAGGACATCTACCTATGTGTCATGGATTTTCTCTATCCAAGTCTATGTGTCCCAAGACTGACGAAGAGATAGAGAAAATGACACACATACCATATGAGTCAGCCATAGGTAGTATTATGTATGGGATGATATCTACCAGACCGGATGTAGCCTTTGCTCTGAGTGTCACGAGCAGATATCAGGCCAACCTCGATCAAATGCATTGGAAAGCCGTGAAGGCCATTCTTAAGTACTTGAGAAGGGACTAAGAATATATTCATGGTTTATGGAGGAAGAGAATTGAAATTGGAAGGCTATACCGACTCTAGCTTCCAAAGAGACGTGGATGACTCGAAGTAAACCTCTGGATTTATATTCATGCTCAATGGCAGTGATGTCTCTTGGAAGAGTTCCAAGCAAGACACCACAGTGGATTCCACCATTGAGGCAGAATACATTGCAGCATCAACTGCTGCTAAAGAGGCCGTTTGGATGAGGAATTTCGTCCAAGAGTTGGGCGTAATTCCTGAAGTTGTTGGTCCAGTTCCGGTGTACTGCGACAACACTGGTGCCGTTGCTCAGGCAAAGGAACCAAGGTCTCATCAAAGATCCAAACACGTACTGAGAAAATACAGCAAAGCAGGTATGAAGGAGGTGGCAGCAGTAGAAACAAAAGAGATCGTTTTAGTCCCAAAGGTAAACAGTTCAAGAAGCAAGAAAGTAGTTCCTCTAGTTCTGGTGGTTCAAAGCCATATAGATCACAAGCGTGGAGGAAGACACTCGAGTGATATTTTATAGTGACCCAACCCGGATCCACTACCTAATCAGAGTTATAATAAAAGCGCACGCAATAAAAGCTTAAAGCGTAAAGTGCGGATAATTAAAATACAACAAATCCAATCGACAGAATACAACCGACACTATCACAAGTGTATAAATACTGTTATACAATCAAATCGAAGGTTCAGGGTAAATAAATCCCTACCCTCTACAACCTCGCACTCCCCAAGCTCAATCCTGCTGAGAGCCGCCAGGACCGTCCAGCCTCAAACCTGCCCCGCCACAAGGTATACAATACCCAAACACAGGGGCGTGAGCTAGAACGCTCAATACGAAGCAATGATATAAATACAAATATGCGCACGCAGATGATTTAAAACTCAAGTGAAAACACTTGCTCATGGCGGCGGGAATATACAGTACCGGCTAGAGAGCTACTCCGCTGGGTACTCGTATACTCCATATCAGGGTTGAGCCAACCCCATCCTGACCCGAATCCAAAACAGGATGCAAGCCTCATATGGAAACTGCCATACCTGACTCGAGTCCAAAATAAGGTCAATTTTCCCTATGGAGACTGTCAATGACTCACATCTCTGCGGATGCAGTCACACGTAAAATCATGTATGTGCTAAGACGATAAAACATGCTAAAACATGGTAAAACATATAGCACATACTCATGCAACATACAAGCAAATATATCATGCCGGCTATCTCGGTTAGTACTTACGTACCTCTAACACTGCTGGTCAAACCTAGCTCTGCTGGTCTAGACTCCAAGCCTACTAGTCCAGTCTACTAGCTACTACAATGCAAATATCCATGCATCAACAATTAAGATCTAAAAGCCTTAACTAAGCTATTGCATACTCCTAAATATTTTTAGGATGCCAAAGCTATACCTGCGTCCGTCGTTAGCCCTTTGCTGAAGATAGCCTCAAAACTAGGCCGTAGCTCCGCGACGACGTCTAGATTACTAAGCCACTTCCGGATTCCCCGTAGGATGCCTAGATCTCCCTATATCTGAGTTAGAAGGCTTAGGAATTGAGAGAGAAGAGAGGAAATTGGTGCGAGAAAATGAATTCTCGGACCCTCTATTTATAGGCAACGTTCGGAGCCTCCGAACCCGGTTTGGACCGTCCGAACTCAATCGAAACCTCCGATCGCACCTTCGGAGCATCCGATCGCTCAATATTACGTTAGCCATGATGTCACCTTGTTGATGTAAGCGATGACGTGTGCCCTGGTCCAGATCGGAGCTTCCAATCTTGCCGATGGAGCGTCCGATCTCGATCGGAGCCTCCGATCCTGGCACGGAGCTTCCGATCCACTTTGGATCGTCCGAACTCCTCTTCGGACCGTCCGATCCTGCTGAACCAATTCAACTAATTTGAGTGCTCTGAATACATTTCTGAAGTCCGTTATCCCAACAGGAACTTACTTAATTATGTTTTACTTAATCTAGTCATTATCACGTGATTATTTACTCATTAATCACTAATTAGAAATGCGGGTTACTACATTCTCCCCCACTTAAAAAATTTCATCCTCGAAATTTAAGTCTAAGAGGAAAACATAAATAGCCAACCAAATGTTTTTTATTACAACTGAACAAGTATAACTCGATACAAAGAAGTACAAAATCTCAAAATAACTCGGGGTGCTCGGCTAACATTCGGCTCTCCAACTCCCAAGTAGCTTCCTCTGTCCCTCTGCGTTGCCACTGTACCATAACCAATGGTATGCGCTTGTTACGAAGTACCTTGTCCTTCTTGTCAAGAATTCGCAGGGGTTTCTCCATATACGATAGATCGCAATCTACCTTTACCTCGGTCGGATGCAAAATATGCGACTCATCCGCCACATACTGCCTTAACAAGGACACGTGGAACACATCGTGGATCTCCGAAAGATCGGGTGGCAAGGCCAGACGATAAGCAACATCCCCAACCTTCTCGAGAATCTCGAAAGGACCAATAAATCTAGGTGTCAGCTTACCCTTGCGACCAAACCTCATCACTTTCCGGAAAGGTGACACACACAAGAAAACGTATTCCCCTACCTCAAAATGAAGTGGCCTGTGATGAGTGTTCGCGTAGCTAGCCTGTCGATCCTGGGCTGCCTTAACCCTACGTTGGATCAACTCTACTGCATCAATCATCTGCTGAATCATCTGAGGACCCTCCACCTGACGCTCGCCAACCTCGTCCCAAAACAAAGGTGTACGACAACGGCATCCATAAAGAGCCTCAAATGGTGCCATGCCAATGCTGCGATGAAAACTATTGTTGTAGGCGAACTCCACCAATGGTAAATGATCATGCCACGCTGGACCAAAATCCATCACCATTGCGCGAAGCATATCCTCTAGAGTGCGAATAGTACGCTCCAACTGTCCATCCGTCTCTGGATGATAAGCCATACTCAAGCTCAAAGTAGTACCAAGGGTTCGCTGGAAACTACCCCAAAATCTCGAGGTGAATCTCGGATCTCTATCGCTGACAATGCTCAACGGAATCCCATGCAATCGAACAATCTTCCGCACATACAATTGCGCCATCCTATCAAAGGTGTAATCGCGGTTATAGGGAAGAAAATGCGCTGACTTCGACAACCGATCCACGACAACCCAAATAGCATCACAATTCCTGGAAGACATAGGCAAGTGGGTGAAAAAGTCCATCGTCACATGCTCCCACTTCCATTCAGGAATCTCTAAGCTGTGAAGTAACCCTCCGGGTCGTCTAAACTCTGCCTTGACCTGCTGACACACAAGGCATCGGGATAAATTTACGATTTCGGGCCTTACAATTCCTCCCCTCTAAGAAATGATTTCGTCCTCGAAATCACATTCAATCGAACTATTCAATCTAATAAACTGAATGATTATCTGAAGTGATTCTCACTTCAATCATCCAACTCTAATCTTCGTATCCTATCTCTTCATCTCTTCCTTTGTACTTTAATTCACTGAAAAGAATTCGTTCTGATCTGTTTCTTTCTTCAATCAAAGATTTGTCGACTAATTGACTTACTCAAAATCTTTTCGACATCTATCTCAACTAATTAAAGTACATCAGAAGAATCTTCTGATACTTCCTTCTCTTATTCTCATGGAACAAATCAGATCCATCATATCAAACTGAAAAGATTAAATCGTTCAATCGAATCATCAATTCCATCTGATATCTCAGTAAGTGAAATTCAACTTCAGTAACGACTTGTTTCTTTATCGATATCATTCTATGCTCCGCATAGAAGATATATCAAGTCTACACTGTTATTCTATTCATCGCTTCAAAATCAGTATTCACATTCATATTTTGAATCTGTATCTCAACTTCTTTCTTTCTCAATTCTGAATCGAATGATGTTCAGGAATAACTTTTACGCTTAACAAGTTAGTTTCAGCTTCAAAAGTTATATCTATCATTCAATTACTAATTTTAATTCTTCTTCTCTGCTTTCATTCCATACAGATTCATATTCATCATCCTTGTGTTCCTCAAATCAAATCTGATCTGCTGTCAACAATTCATGTCTGATCTGATATCATATATTTCAATAGTATCATTTCAACACAAAGAAATCGGATTTCTTTTCATCATAACATTATCTCAAAATCAATTCATTAGTTGTTACAGGAATTATAATCATTAAGTGGCAACACATCAAGACAAGTAATACCGAATCAGGTATTAAAGTTCTGAGAATATTCTCAATATCCGGAAAATCAACTCAGATAATCCATCAATCGACAAATGGTATAATGCAATCACATATAACCAACTCTCAGAACATCAATCAATCAATCTATGCCACATCTGTTGAATAATTCTAAAGTCTTAATCCTGACAATAGATTGTAATCATTCCTGTAATTCATCATATCTCCATCTTCTTCACAGATTTGAATCGATAGCTGTTATTCACATCTCATACAGTGTATTCCACAAATCTGATTAGTCTATTCGGACTATCTAGTAATCAGAGTATATACTGTATTTACAGATTTCAAAGTATTCAGATATGTTGATAATCAGTATCACGACAGATAAAGTTTCATTCTCGAAATTCAATTCATCTTTTCTGATTTTTCTTCCACTTCAAGGATATCAAATTGCACCTTTATCTCAAAAAGTACTCAAAGTCTTCTGATCATTTGTATTACAATTTCATAGTAAACCCAATGTTTCAATATGAAACATTATTTCGTGGCTTACTGTTCGTCTTACAACGAATCTAATCACAATTCAGTGAGTTGATCATACAGACAAATTATCGTATCCAGTAATTTCAATCAATCTGTTCATAACTACCACCTGTTTACTTCACATAAACTGTTTCATCTTGGTAGTTTCACAAAATATTCTTTCAAATCACAATCTCGTAACAATTCTGGAGTTTCTAAACTATCACTGAACTCATCTGGTCAACGATTTGAGCATTTATGGAAATGATAGATTTAATTTTCGAGCCGAAAATATTTAATTTGAGAATTTATGGATTTTGAGAATTAAATTCCGAGAATTATTAAATTAAAAGAATAAATATTCGATTTGAATATTTATGGGATTTAAGATTAAATTCCATGTTTCGGAAATTAACGAAGATTAATTTTGGAGATGAAACCCGACTAGGGGTTGATTTGAAAATATCGAAGATTCGAGGGCTAAAGTGCAAAAGGCCGGGATTATTGATTTAATCCGAATTTATTTAATTATAATCCGAGTATATTTAATTTGGAAATATTTAGAGTTTCGATTTTAATTCTAATATTCTTAAATTATTTTGGATTGAAATTGAAATAAAAAGAAGGCCGAGGACTGAATTGCAATTACTGAAGTATTGATGGACTAAATTGCAATTTATGCAATACATATCTGATTTTTAATCAGATTATCAGCATGTATACGTGCATATTTTGTATGAATTCAGAAGTGAAGAACAGAGGAAGTCGAACCCTCTTATTCCTTTTTCGTTTTGAGTTTCAAATAGCCGTAACTTTTGATCCGCTCGTCCGATTTCAATTCCGAAAGATGTTCTGGAATCCTTGAGATGAGGCCTTCGATTTGATGTAAGTATTTTGTTCTCTCGACATTTTTTGAAGAACGAAATATGGCAGAGATCAGATTATGAAACTATGTTGTGTTTTTGAGTTCGTATGCCGTTCGATATCGCAGTTGGATTGGAAATGAATTAAGAAATGAACTTGTCATGGTTTCAGCATGTTTTTGACTTGTTAACATGTGAGTATAGCTGCTGATATGTGAAGTATTAATGATATGAAGTGATTAGAAGTTGATAAGAAGTTCATAATGAATGCGATACCGAGTCGGTTCCCGATTTTCAATCGCTACGCCGCCGGTGGATGTTTTGACATCGTTTTGATAGCCTATAACTGAGTTGAGATAGTTGTTTAGATGTTATGAATGTTATGGCATTTTTATTTCTCGATTTCAGTTGAGTTTCGAAGGCTAACGATTCACGACTCCGAGTTGTACCGAATAAGAAGAAGTTAAAGTTTGAAATGATGTTGATTGAATCTATATTGATGATTTTGATTCAATTCTGAAATGATTGAATAGAATGAGGTTTGATATACATGTTTTGATGATATGTTTCAGAGTTTAATAGGAGACTATTGACTCAAGAACCTCAACTTGAAACCGAAGAAGAAGTGATCAAGATTGAAGTGAATTTGAATGAAGATTGATTGATGTTTGAATGATCAGATTCTTGTAGGAGTTGTTGTACTTCCTATTCAGATGTGGAACATCGTCAACTCGAGAATGAAAGGTATAATGACGACATCACGAGTTAGGGACTTTGAAACTCAAGAACGACTATTCTTGAGTTGGCCCGCGAAAATCACATATTTGAGATGTTTTGATTATGTTTGATGTTGTCGATCCATCGCAGGTAGTGGATCTTTGATTTTGAGTCGATATGATTGTATATTGAATTGATTATATGCCAAGGTTGCGGTTAACCTTATTTTCTAGCCCGGAATGGTTACGATAGATGGATATCCATGTCAAGATCGGTTATGAATTTTTATGGCAATGAAGTGATAAGAATCAATTCTTGAGATAAGCGCGCTATATAAATTGAAGTCTTGATTTGAAAGTTGAGTCGATATATGCGTTATTTTTACTCTATTCTTGAGTTGATATGTTTAGAGTTGATATGAATTCATTTAACGCGTTTATATGTCGATTATACTGAGAATGATTTCTCACCGGAGTTTATCCGGCTGTTGTTTTGTTTTGTATGTGTGCATCACAACAGATGGGGCAGGAGTTGGTCTGAGATGACATTGATAGCTCGGGAGAGAGATGTAGCAAGTGTGGTCTCGGGTTTATAAGATAAAGAATTGTATAGTGATAGCATCAAACATAGCAAGAACTTAAGACTTGAAGTTGTTTATGCTATGTTGAATAGCTTGTAGTTTCTTTTATCCCTTAAGCTATTCATTTGATGTAATACATGTATGATTTGATGATAGGAACTTGGTATATGAAAGTATGCATGTTCTCAGAATTTATAATATGTTTAGACTCGAATTTTGTTGGTTGATTCATGCCATTGTTCCAAGCTTGACAGCAGAAAATGTCTTCTGGTGTTTTCTGGAAATGGTGCCCACTCGATCGGGTGAAGTTCTCCTGTAGTAGCCCGTACCCTAATTGAGTAATTAAAGGATTAATGCTAATTAATTGAATTGGGTATTGGACGGATCGGAAGCTCCGAAGGCACGATCGGAAGCTCCGAACAGGATCGGAAGCTCCGATGAGCGATCGGAGGCACCGATGTTATTATGTCAGGCATGACGTGTGGTTGGATCGGAAGCTCCGATCAGGACCGGAAGCTCCGATCACCCCTATCCGGAGTCATCAAGTGATATTTTGACACGTGGCAGATCAGGATCTTCGGAAGCTCCGATGACAGGATCGGACGTTCCGATCGAGGTTCGGATGTTCCGATCATTGTCTATAAATAGAAGGCCGAGACTTCACTTTCATTTGCCAATTCCGAGTTCTCCTTTCCTTTCTAGTCCTTTTGGAGCTGTTCTGGTTTTCTTAGGCTTGGTCCGGAGGTCGGAGAGGCGTTCGGTAGTCGTAGCGGAGTTGTGCCCAAGTTCTGGAGGCATCGACATCAAAGGGCTAACGACGGACGAAGGTATAGCTTTTGCTTCCTATAAATATTTAGGAGTATGCAATAGCTTAGTTAAGGCTTTTAGAGCACTTTAATGATAGTAGTATCATTTGGCAGTGTAGAGCAGACTATAGGCGTGGACCTAGAGTTGGTAGAGCTTGCACTGTATTGAGGTACGAAAGTACTGTTCGAGATATCCTGACTGAGTATGCATGTATTATGTGACTGCATGATTTATATGCCATGATATTATGCTGCATTCATTTGCATCTTGCTGTATCTCCTTCGAGATGTCTGTTAGTAGGGTTGTACCCTATCCTGTTAGTGGATGAACTTCCATCGATTTGGGTCCGGCGTTTCCACGGTTATCTCGGTATGGGAGCCACCTCCTGAAGCGACGGCACAGCGTGCTACATACCAGGGCCCGGTCTGTCTCTGTTATCTGATCCTTGACCTCGAGTCTATAGGGAGTTCACTTTGCATGCATGTATACTCATACTCTCGCACTGAGCGTTTTATGCTCACGTCTCGTACTCTGTATTTTCTGGACACCCTATTCCATGGGGCAGGTTTGCGGTTGGACGAGGAGGGTGGATCCAGGAGGGGCTAGTCAGTGGTTGGCCAGCTGGAGCTTCGTCTAGGTTTTATTACTGTTGTTTGGGTTTATACAGCTATTCGATTTGGTTGTATATTATTGGATACTTACAGATTCCTTTACTTGGGATTGTATAATGTTATTGGTTTCCGCAGTTTTATTCTGATATCTGTTTAATTAAGTTAATTGCATGCATAAGTTCTGTTTAGTAGGTGATCCGGGTAAGGGTCACTACATCTCCGATCGAGCGAGTCCCTTAAATTGAAGGCAGAAAATCGAGCATTTTAAGCTCGCTCGATCGGTAGGTTTTGACCGATCGAGCGAGACCAAAAATGTGCAGACCCGAGAGCATGATTTAATTGCTCGCTCGATCGGCTGACTTTGCCAGATCGAGCGAGGCTCTGAATTTTTTTAAAAAAAATTTCTGCTCTTTATTTATTATTCTTTAATTGTTTGATTAAATGTTTAATTAATCATTAGCTGCCCTAAAACGAGATTAACAACCCGAGGTCCCCACAATATCTATACTCGTCTAAAAGCTGTTGTTGTAAGAAAACTCAACGAGAGACAATGAATCTTGACAAGTAGTGCCAAAGTCAAGCACCACTGCTCGTAACATATCCTCCAGAGTCTGAATCGTCCGCTCAGACTGATCGTCGGTCTGAGGATGATAAGCTGAACTCAAGTGCAAACGAGTACCAAGAGCTTCCTATAGACTATGCCAGAATTGAGAAGTAAACCAAGGATCTCGGTCTGAAACAATCGATCTCGGCACACCGTGCAATCTGACAATCTCTTTAGCATACAACTCGGCCATCTGATCATGGCGGTACGTCATCCAATAAGGAATGAAGCAAGCAAACTTCGTCAACCTATCAATCACTACCCAAATTGCATCGCATCCTCGAACCGATCGGGGTAGTTTCGTGACAAAATTCATCGAAATGTGATCCCACTTCCATTCTGGAATAGGCAGACTGTGCAGAAGCCCACCTGGTCTCTTTCTCTCGGCTTTAACCTGCTGACAGTTCAAACAATGGGATACAAACCTCACCACATCCTTCTTTAACTTCTTCCACCAGAACTGACTCTTCAAGTCGTTATACATCTTTCGGCCTCCGGGATGAACACTGAACCGACTACAATGTGCCTGTAAGGCTCTGAAATTAATTATTTCATGATTAGCATAATTGAATATTAATCATTTTGGAATTAGTGGAAATTATTTTGAGGTAGGACTGAATCGATTTAATTGGGAGTTCAGGGAACAAAGTGCAAAATGAGATTTTTATTATTATTATCCTTGCAAGTGGACTCCCCATCACATCACTTCACTTCCCTCTCCTCCCTCTCCATTTTCATACGTACTGAAGCGGAAGCCATGACCAATTTCTTCAAGCTTTTGCTCCGTCCGATTCGCACGATCCGACCGTTAGATTTCAGATTCGAGTTGAGATTCACGATCACTGCAACGAAGGCTTCATTTGGACGTAAGTTTTGCTACGATCCACGAACTTTGATTTTTGTTGGGTAGTCAGAATTTGATAATTTTCGGGTATATTGTGCTTGAGCTAGCATAGACCGTGTATTCGAAGTCGGTTCGGAAAAAGGTCGAAGTTTGGATTTTATATGAATTTTTAGGCTTAAATTCGAAAATGGGTCTTTGGATTTTGTTGGATTTTGTTGTGTTTTGATGGATTGGAAGATGATATGAGTTGTTTGGAATGGTTTGATGATGTTTAGGATTTTTGGTTTGACCGTTTATAGCCGTTATGCCGTCGAAATCGAGTTTTGGATTATTGGTTGTTTGTTTCGGTTTGATTTCCGGAATTGTTTGAGTTGATGAATTGACATCGAATCTGTATAATCTTCATTTTCAGATTTGGGTTGAGGTTTTGGATTTGGATCGAACTTGGGAGTTGAATCGATTCAGAATTGAAGAACGGTATAGTATTGAACTTCTTGAGATGGCTCGACTGGTTTTGATTTGATATTGATTGAGTTTCTTTGCTTCAATTGTTTTGATTCGATTGATTATTTATTTGAGTTCGTTGTTATTTTCAGATTGAATCCTCGACGAACTTGAAAGGTAAAAAGACGACGATTGAATGAACGGGACGATTAACTCGAATTTGAATTAATTCGAGTGCCCGAAAGAAATCACATACTCGTATGCTTTTCGAATTATTTGATTTTAAATGGAATTAGTTTAGTTTCATTTGCATACATCTTGAGCCAAAGATTCGATTCGTTTTGAATTTAGACGATTTAGGGAGCTATATTGAAGTGACTTTGGATTTCGAGTTTTTCCAATTGCTAGAATGCTTCTTATAGTTGCTCTGAAGTCTAGGGGTCTGAGTTGAGCGACATCCACCCCGAATGGGTGTGTCGGTGAGTTGTTCGTGAAAACTTGGCCCTGGGATCCCAACCGAGTACCGATTGATATTCGATTATCCGATTAGATAATCCCGAGTTTTGAAGTCATGCATTGCATTTTAATGCATTTCGAGTTGATAGCTGATATGCCTTTTTGAATTAATTGGCTCGTTGTTTTATATAACATGAATTGTTATATTATTTGAAATTGCTTTATTTGTCTCTTTTACTGGGAATTATATTCTCACCGGATTATCCGGCTGTCGTTTTGTTTGTATGTGTACTTGACGGCAGGTGGGGTAGGATCGTGTCAGAAGATACATGACTAGATCGAGTTGGAAGTGATAGAGTGAGACACCGTCTAGAAGTTTGTTCTTTTAGCAATCTTGCATTATAGGGTTGATGAAATTTCATGTCTTGATTTATGTATAGGAAACTCGAATTTATTTGATTTGTCGAATGACCTTATCGTCAAACTTCTTATTATATTTTTTTTTTTGGGCAGAACTTAAAATATTTTATGTCCCAAATTTTGATATTTATGCATTCTTGAGTTTAGAATAGATCGAAATTGATCTTGGTTGATTTTTTCCAGCATTTCCAGGTTTCTGTTCGTTTGGCCTGCGCGCGAGCGAGGCTGGACCTCGCGCGCGCGCGGCTATCCTGGAGGGGCTCTGATAGTTTTGCCCGCGTGCACGCGAGTACTCCCCTCGCGCGGGCGCGAGCAATTCCGCGAGCCTCTGGACCTTTTGCCTGCGCGCGCGTGAGGAGAAAGCTCGCGCGGGCGCGAGGCAATCCTTTAAAAAAATTGATTCGATTTTTCTGCGGCTCTTCGTGATTGATTGTGTTTAATTATTCGAGATTAGATGATTAGTAACGGGGTCTCACATTAATTCAATGCCAATACTGCTGCAACTGCTGCTGCAACTCTCGCATCTCAGATGGAGCTAATCGGTACGGTGCTCGGGAAATCGGCGCTGTCCCTGGCAACAAGTCAATGCCAAACTCTATCTCTCGCATAGGTGGTAACCCTGGAATCTCGTCGGGAAACACATCCGGGAACTTACTGACTACTGGTATCTCCTCCATGTCCGGACCCTCTAAGGATGCATCAATCGCATAGATCAGGTAGCCTTCCCCGCCAGACTCTGAAGCACGTCGGGCTTTCAGAGCAGAAACCACTGGCATCGGGGGTCGCACTTCCTCACCATAGAAATACCAAGCATCCTCAGCCTCGGGGCGAAACTGGAAAAATCTCTGGTAGCAATCCACTACCGCTCGATACGAAGTCAAAAGATCAATTCCGATGATACCATCAAAGTCATCCATCGCTAAAACCATCAGGTTAGCGCTCAATAGATGTCCCTCAAATCCCAAAATACAACCCAAAACAAGACGCTTAGCTAAGACTTCTTGACCCATCGGAGTCGAAACCGCTAACAAGACGTCTAAGGAAACAAAAGGTAATTTATGCCTCTTAACAAACCGAGCTGATATGAATGAATGCGAAGCACCGGTATCGATCAAAAGATAATCAAGAAAACCGCACAAACTAAAAGTACCTGCAATCATGTTCTCACTGTCTGTCTGAGCCTGCTCCTGGTTCAGCGCAAACACCTGCCCCTGAGCACGCGGGCGCGATGACTGTCCTCTCGAAGAAGACTGAGAATGATGTCGCTGCGATGGCTGCGACTGCTGACGCTGCTGCGGCGAAGGCTGCTGCTGATACCGCGGTGGCTGATAGATAGTGGTCTGAGAACCACCAACACTCCCCGAACCACTCACTGTACCGGCCAAAGTGGGACAATCTCTCTTCATGTGACCCTCCTGGCTGCACTAAAAACAAACACCAGTGATATGAGGACACGGTCCTGAGTGATGCTTCCGTTTGCACTGACGACAACGTCGTGAATCACCAAAACGATGAACACCGCCAGATCCGGAAGAACAAGAAGAAGAAGTACCACCCTGTCTCTTAAAAGACTGGGCCCTTGGACCCAAAGAGCTAGATGGTCTGGATGCAGAAGATCCGAAAGTCCTGTTCCTCTGCAGACTGTCCTCTGCCTGGTGACAATTGTTCACCAAATTCTCGAAGTTCCTCTCTTTGCCCATGGCAACCAACTGATGAATGTCAGGGTTAAGGCCCTGAAGAAATAGATCGTGCATTGTCTCTGAGCTACTCGCAATATGGGGACTGAAAGAAAGAAGCTCAAAGAATTTCTACTGGTACTCATCAATGGTCATAGTACCCTGTCGCAAACTCAGCAACTCGCTCGCCTTCGTCTAACGCAAAGCTGGAGGAAAGTAATGCTTCTCGAAGGAAGACTTAAACTCAGCCCAAGTAGCGGTACCCCTGGCGGCAATAAACGGAGTAGAAGTAGCTCTCCACCACCTCTTTGCATTTCCCTCTAGAACAAAAGCTAAAGTCTCCATCTTCTGGACTTCAGTACACTGATACTCCCGAAAACAACTCTCCATACGCTCCAACCAGTCCTCAGCAACTGCAGGAGCCTCGCCACCCACCAATGGCTTAGGAGCCATCTGAAGAAACAGGTTCGTACTAAAACGCCTATGATCCTCATGATGATGTCTATGGTGATGTCTCCTTGGTGGATCACCCCAACAACCATCGCTAGCCTGACTCTCGTAATCATCATCTGCCATCTGTCAATAAGAACAGACAACTCTTAAAATCCGTTTTACTAATTCCCAGTTGCAATGCGCTCTGATACCAATGAATGTAGCGACCCTATCCGGATCTACTACCTAATCAGAGTGATTAGCGCAAGCAACAATAATTAAAGCGTTAAATAACGAATAATTCCAAAGTACAACAAATCCAATCGGCAGAATACAACCGACGATAGAAACAGTGTATAATTATTTATACAACCAAATCGAAATTAGGGTATCGGAATCCCTAACAAACTACCTCTGCATGGTAGCAACCTCAACCCTGCTGGGAACCACCGAAACCGTCCAGCCTCAGACCTGACCCGCCACAAGGTGTCCCAAATATAAATATAAATATGAGCATGCACATGACTTTAAAAATCAGGGTTAAATCACTTTACTCATGGCGCCTGGAATACACAGTAACGGACAAGAGAGCGACTCCGCGTGGTACTCGTATATTCCCAAGACACGAATCCTCAGGAAGAATCGCCTCGACTGATGGAAACTGTCATGACTCACATCATACCCGATGCAGTCTCCGTAAAAACATATGCATGTGCTAAAAACAGTAAAACATAGCCAATACAGCACATACATCATGCATCACACACATATGTATAAATATTATGCCGGCTATCTCGGTCAGTACTTACGTACCTCTAACACTGCAGGTCAACTCCTAGCACACTCATCTAGGTCCAAAGCCTACAAGTCTGCTCTACTGCGTCTACACATGCAAAAGTCCATGCATCACTATAAACGCTCTAAAAGCCTTAACTAAGCTATTTCATACTCCTAAATATTTTTAGGAAGCCAAATTATACCTTCGTCCGTCGTCAGCCCGCTGGTGTAGAATCGCCTCAAAACTTAGGCACACCTCCGCTACGACGCCGGGATCGCTAGGCAACTTCCGGATTCCCAATAGGATGCCTAGAACTCCGTAGATCTAAGTAAGAAGGTTCGAAAACCAGAGGAAAGGAGGGAAAATCGGTGCACAGAATGAGGGCTCGGACCCCTTATTTATAGACGGCGATCGGAACGTCCGATCCCTCATCGGAACGTCCGATCGCGAACGGAGCGTCCGATCGTGACATCGGAACGTCCGATGTCACCTCACGTGCATAAGCAGTGACGTCATCTTGCTGACGTCGGTGATGACGCCAGCCCTAGCCAGAACGGAACGTACGATCCTCCAACGAAACGTCCGATCCAGATCGAAGCTTTCGATCTGTGCTTTGGAGCTTCCGATCCACTTTGGATAATTTTAGGCAAAATTTAGTAATTAATTTCCTTAATTACCTTGATTAATTGCGGGTCACTACAACCAAAGCTGTTTTGATTGAAGCCAAACCGACATATGTACCTGAGAATTGAAGATTTTGAGTTCTATAGCAGATTTTTGAGAGATTCTTATCGTCGTGGAGCCAATCGATTTCTCATCTAAATCTAGAGAAAGCTCTTGTATCTGAACCAAATCTTATGAGATCAGTTTGTTTGGCAATAAAAAGAGATCGACCAGAGCTTCAGTAATTCTTATTTCCTCTGTACTAATGATCTTCAGTGCATTGAATTTTCTTATCTAGATTCTTGAGGTATTCTTATATTCATAAGAAATCTGTGATAGCTCAGTCATGGTAGAAAATGGAGCAGTTCAAGGATCAACATCCTTTTCGTGATATTGATATGGCAGTGATCTTATTGCTGTTAGATCGGGCATCTTTATCTCCAGTGAAATTTTCGAAGTCTTTTTGTTGAACTGAGAAGTCAGAGTATGAGTTTCGCAACCGAACTGATTTTGAGATTGAGGTACAGATTGGATATGATGTAGAATCTGATGGTGAATTACAGTATGATCTGAAGTAGAACAGTGCAGCGACTGAAGTTGGAACAGAATGATGTATTATTATTTTATCTACTACCGTTATTCTCTTGAGCCGATGGATCTGTTCTTATTTTAGCTACTATCCTTGACTTCACCGACCGATGAATGTTGCACTCCTGATTTAGAGTCTAGAACAAATAGGAAATCTATCAGAATTCTTTTATCCGAACTGAACCAGAATTGATTTAGAAGATGGAGATAGCGCAGAAAACAGATTTCAATTGAAGAATTTATTAAAGAAGAGTCAGTACTGGACACAAGTTGGGTTTCAGGACAGTGACAATACCTCAGTTTTGAGTAATTGTTTTGTCGTTCAGAGATTTTGATTGAGACAGAGTACCTTGATATTTGCACTTTGGACTTATGCATTATTCTCTCAGACGACCGAAAGATGTTTAGAGGATTAAAGAACCGACTGTCTATGGTACAGCTATTGTCAGATTGTAAAGAAGATTATTTTTTGACGATTACTTTCCGAAGCTATCGTTCAGTCGGGAAATTAGTAGTCAGCTGAACTATTAGACCGATTATAGAATCTGCTACTGTTTTTTCGTATGGAATGAACTCCAGACTCGACCCAATGTTGACAAGTTGGTCAAAAAGAGTTTCAGATTGTTTTAATCTGTCGCCGTTTTATCCGTGCAAAATGGAATTGGGAGCATTCGACATGTGGTCACGGAGGTATAGAACTGTTTGATTTGGAGATGCTATCTGACTATAATCGAGATATGACTGTAGTCGGCTTCTGTTTCCATACAGAATGGATTTCAGACACGACAATATGTTTGGAATTGTTGTCAGGAGAATTTTCAGATAGTTAACTTGTCAAGGTCTGTCCTCTCAGAATGAGATTTTGAGTTAACTTGGGATCAGATTTGATTCGAGATTTGATAGACGAATGTAGTTTTCCTATCTAAGATAAAGATGACTTGAGAAGAAGAATAAACGAATTACTCGGATTCCGACGCAGATCTCTGTACTTATGTTCAGGGAGGCCGAGTAATTAAGAATATTCCTCCTTTTAGAGGTTGTGGCAGTAATAATAAGAGAGAAAACTGTCTCGATGAACTCTCAAGCTCCTTTGAGATTCTAAAGGATTTAGGCGATCTCGCCTACTGACTTTTACTTCTTCAATTCTCCTTGTTTTCCACTAATTTAATCTTCCATATTCTTTGGGTATTCTCGACGGGCTTCACATCTTTTGTTGCCGATTCACATTTTTTTCTTGTTGTTGAGACGAAAATTGATGTGTCGCCAGTTTTGTTTGAGACAACTGATTCAGAGTTGACCGATTATAGTTGCAGCTTCTTAGCGGAACCGTTTCAGATGAGTTGTGCAGTTAAGCCGATACGGATTTAAAGAAACGGTGCAGGAAGCGGAGTTTGATTAGAACCGCGATTTCAGAGTTGTTTTGGGAGAAGAGTTATTTTAGCAGTCTTCAAACTCTATCTTGTTTTCTATGAGATGGAACTGCTTTGATTTCGAGGACGAAATCGATTCTTAGAGGGGGAGAATTGTAAGGCCCTGAAATTAATTATTTCATGATTAGCATAATTGAATATTAATCATTTTGGAATTAGTGGAAATTATTTTGAGGTGGGACTGAATCGATTTAATTGGGAGTTCAGGGAACAAAGTGCAAAATGAGATTTTTATTATTATTATCCTTTCAAGTGGACTCCCCATCACATCACTTCACATCCCTCTCCTCCCTCTCCATTTTCGTACGTACTGAAGCGGAAGCCATGACTGATTTCTTCAAGCTTTTGCTCCGTCCGATTCGCACGATCCGACCGTTAGATTTCAGATTCGAGTTGAGATTCACGATCACTGCAACGAAGGCTTCATTTGGACGTAAGTTTTGCTACGATCCACGAAATTTGATTTTTTTTGGGTAGTCAGAATTTGATAATTTTCGGGTATATTGTGCTTGAGCTAGCATAGACCGTGTATTCGAAGTCGGTTCAGAAAAAGGTCGAAGTTTGGATTTTGTTGGATTTTGTTGTGTTTTGATGGATTGGAAGATGATATGAGTTGTTTGGAATGGTTTGATGATGTTGAGGATTTTTGGTTTGACCGTTTATAGCCGTTATGCCGTCGAAATCGAGTTTTGGATTATCGGTTGTTTGTTTCGGTTTGATTTCCGAAATTGTTTGAGTTGATGAATTGACATCGAATCTGTATAATCTTCATTTTCAGATTTGGGTTGAAGTTTAGGATTTGGATCGAACTTGGGAGTTGAATCGATTCAGAATTGAAGAACCGTATAGTATTGAACTTCTTGAGATGGCTCGACTGGTTTTGATTCGATATTGATTGAATTTCTTTGCTTCGATTGTTTTGATTCGATTGATTATTTATTTGAGTTCGTTGTTATTTTCAGATTGAATCCTTGACGAACTTGAAAGGTAAAAAGACGACGATTGAATGAACGGGACGATTAACTCGAATTTGAATTAATTCGAGTGCCCGAAAGAAATCACATACTCGTATGCTTTTCGAATTATTTGATTTTAAATGGAATGAGTTTAGTTTCATTTGCATACATCTTGAGCCAAAGATTCGATTCGTTTTGAATTTAGACGATTTAGGGAGCTATATTGAAGTGGCTTTGGATTTCGAGTTTTTCCAATTGCTAAAATGCTTCTTATAGTTGCTCTGAAGTCTAGGGGTCTGAGTTGAGCGACATCCACCCCGAATGGGTGTGTCGGTGAGTTGTTCGTGAAAACTTGGCCCTGGGATCCCAACCGAGTACCGATTGATATTCGATTATCCGATTAGATAATCCCGAGTTTTGAAGTCATGCATTGCATTTTAATGCATTTTGAGTTGATAGCTGATATGCCTTTTTGAATTAATTGGCTCGTTGTTTTATATAACATGAATTGTTATATTATTTGAAATTGCTTTATTTGTCTCTTTTACTGGGAATTATATTCTCACCGGATTATCCGGCTGTCGTTTTGTTTGTATGTGTACTTGACGGCAGGTGGGGCAGGATCATGTCAGAAGATACATGACTAGATCGAGTTGGAAGTGATAGAGTGAGACACCGTCTAGAAGTTTGTTCTTTTAGCAATCTTGCATTATAGGGTTGATGAAATTTCATGTCTTGATTTGTGTCTAGGAAACTCGAATTTATTTGATTTGTCGAATGACCCTATCGTCAAAATTCTTATTGTATTTTTTTTTGGACAGAACATAGAATATTGTATGTCCCAAATTTTGATATTTATGCATTCTTGAGTTTAGAATAGATCGAAATTGATCTTGGTTGATTTTTTCCAGCGTTTCCAGGTTTCTGTTCATTTGGCCTGCGCGCGGGCGAGGCTGGACCTCGTGCGCGCGCGGCTAGCCTGGAGGGGCTCTGACAGTTTTGCTCGCGTGCGCGCAAGCACTCCCCTCGCGCGGGTGCGAGCAGTTCCACAAGCCTCTGGACCTTTTGCCTGCGCGCGCGCGAGGAGAAAGCTCGCGCGGGCGCGTTTCAATCCTTTAAAAAAATAAAAAAATTGATTCGATTTTTCCGCGGCTCTTTGTTATTGATTGTGTTTAATTATTCGAGATTAGATGATTAGTAACGGGGTCTCACAGTGCCTCTCTAAGAATACATTGTCTTAACTCATCAATCTCAGGCACAACAATACGGCTATTCACAAATAAAACATCATCTCTGACCTGAAACTCAGACTTGTGTCCTGATCTCACCTTCTTTATCGACTTTTGAATACTCTCATCTGATTTCTGTGCTTCTCTGATCGACACAAACAACTCTGGCTTGGCCTGAATCGCACAAACTCTGATTGGATTTCTATCTGGCTCAAACTCCAACCCAGAAGTGCAACAGTCGTCGATCAACCGAGAAACACCGATCGTCGAAAGAGATAATGAGCAAAGCTTTCGAATCAAGGCATCGGCAGCTGCATTCGACTTACCTGGGTAATACTTAATCTCGCAGTCGAAGTCCTTCAATAAATCTAGCCATCTCCTCTGTCTCATATTCAACTCAGACTGTGAAAATAAGTACTTAAGACTCTTATGATAAAAAAAGATCTCAAAAGACTCACCGTACAAATAGTGACGCCAGATCTTCAAGGCAAAAACAATAGCAGCGAGTTCAAGATCATAAACTGGATAGCGAGTCTCGTGCGGTTTCAATGCCTCGACGCATATGCTATCACCTGCTTCCTCTGCATAAGAACACAACCCAGACCTAGATGAGAAGCATCGCAATAAATTGTGAAACCTCCAGAACCAGATGGAATAGAAAGAATCGGAGCACTGGTTAATCTCTTCTTCCTGGGTTACAAGTTCGAGTCCTGGGAAGGGCATGAAACTCTCCTTTTCAGGTGGAGAGAAGACCATGAGTATGGCTGGGCCAGAGCAGAGCCTGAGAGATGGCAGAGCAGAGTCCCAATCCATTACATAAAAGGGCGCCCTTTTTTATAATGGACAGGGATGATAAGAATTTGGATTTATGCCTGGAGATCCAAGTTCTATCCCTGGGGAGGGCATGAAACTCCCTTTCCAGGTGGGAGAAGGCCCATGAGTAGAAAATGGCTGGGCCGGCCCAGAGTAGAAGTGCCTGATGTGGCCAGAAAGCAGAGGGTGCGGGTCCAGTCCATTATAATAGGTGTATCTCAATTGGTGGAAGATTGTTGTATTTTTGGATTAATATTTGAAACAGATATGTGACCTATTCGTGTTTGTGCTATAAGAGCTGAGCCAGAACTGTTAATGAGAATCAAAGAAGCACAGAAAGAGGAACAAAATATTCAGAATTCTATTGCTATGGTCAGATCTGGTTATCAATCTGAATATCAGGTTAGTGCTGATGATGTTTTATATGTGAATAACAGACTTGTTGTTCCAGATGTTTCAGACTTGAAACAGCAGATATTGAAAGAGGCTCACAGCAAGTCGATTCAGTATTCATCCTGGTGGCAGGAAAATGTATAATGATCTGAAGACACAGTATTGGTGGAAACAAATGAAAGCAAATGTCACAGATTTTGTGTCTAAATGTTTGAATTGCCAACAGGTAAAAGCAGAAAGAAAGAAACCAGGTGGTCTATTGTAGAGTCTATCAGTTCCAGAATGGAAATGGGATCATATTTCCATGGATTTCGTTACACAGCTACCACGTTCATCCAGAGGGTGCGATGCCATTTGGGTGATTATCGATCGTTTGACGAAATCAGCATGTTTTATTCCATACAGAATGACGTACAGACATGATCAGATGGCAGAAATCTACGTCCGAGAAGTGGTAAGATTACATGGTGTGCCTAAATCTATTGTTTCAGATCGAGACCCTAGATTTACATCACACTTTTGGCATAGTTTGCAACAAGCTCTTGGTACTCACTTGCATCTGAGTACTGCTTATCATCCTCAAACAGACGGACAGTCAGAGCGGACTATCCAGACACTTGAGGATATGTTGAGAGCTGTAGTACTAGATTTTGGTACAAGTTGGCAAGATTCATTACCACTTGCAGAATTCTCTTATAATAACAGCTATTAGACGAGCATTGAGATGGCTCCTTTTGAAGCATTGTACGGAAAGAAATGCAGATCACCATTTTATTGGGATGATATCTCAGACGTACCAGATGTTGGGCCAGATATGATCCGAGAAATGACTGAAAAGGTGAAGCTTATTCAGAAAAGAATGAAAACAGCTCAGGACAGACAAGCAAAGTATGCAAATATCAGACGACGACCTCTATCTTTTGATCAGGGAGACAGAGTTTTCTTGAAGATTTCTCCGTTTAAAGGTACAGTCAGATTTGGCAAGAGAGAAAAGTTATCTCCACGTTTTATTGATCCATATGAGATTATCGAGAACATAGGCGATCTTGCTTATCGACTCGCTCTTCCTCGATCTTTGGCTGGTATTCATGACGTATTCCATGTCTCTATGCTGCGGAAGTATCAGCCTGATCCTTCCCATATTCTTCAGCCTAATGAAGCTGAACTTGACGAGACTCTCAGTAATTTTGAGCAGCCTATTCAGATTCTTGATCGCAAAGATAAACAGCTCAGAAACAAGACAATTCAGCTAGTCAAAGTTCAGTGGAGTCGACATGGCACTGAAGAAGCGACTTGGGAGACTGAGTCAGACATGAGACAGAGATTTCCAGAGTTGTTTCATTGATGTGAGTTCTTATTCTGCTTTATGTTATTTCTTTCTCTTATGTGTATACAGATTGTCTATACAGCTTGCTTATGATTTCGAGGATGAACTCATGCATGAGTGGGGGAGAAATGTATGGCCCGGAATTATTTAATTTTAATCCGAGAATATTTAATTTGGAAATATTTAGAGTTTAGAATTAAATTTTAATATTCTTAAATGAATAAGGATTGAAATTGAATTAAATCATTTTTCCGGGGACTGAATTGCAAATAGCCAAAAGTTCAAGGACTAAAGTGCAAATATGCAATATATATCTAATTCTCTACTTGAATTATCTCTTTTTCACGTGGAAAACATCAAAAGAAAAGGGTAAAGAGGCAGTACATGACTGAAACCTTTGGACGCCATTTTTGTCCCGTTCAAGCTCCGATAACTTGTGCTCCGGTTGTCAGAAATTCCGAATAAATATATATCTGCGATCACCGCTCCGAGACCTTAGTTTTGGTACAAGTTTCATTCATCTTTCTCATACTTTATTTGTATGTTGAAGATGGAAATTTATGATTTTAAGATATAAGCATTTATGAGCTGTACCGATTACGTATTCGCAGACGGTTCGGAAAAATACTATCGTTCGGATTTTATATGATTTTAGCAAGAAAAATTCGAACCCTACCCTATCTGATTATGATGCTTTTGATGATATTGATATGAGATTATAAGTGATCTTGATTGTTGGATTGTTTTGGATATTGTTTGGATTGCCGGTTTGTAGCCGTTACGCCGTCTATTCGCAAAATGTCAAGACTTCGATATTATTGATTAAAAGGAGCATGGTTTGAGTTGCATCTGATCTTGTTAGTTATTTGATATGTTATTTCTCAGCTTTCATTCGAAGATTGACGACTCGAGAATCCCGATTCGAACCGAGAAGGAGTTGAAGCAAGGTTTAGCGCATTATATTTGAAATGAAGTTGAGAAGCTGAGCAGATTTTGACATGTTGTTGTTGATTGTATTTACAGATTTGAAGTACTTTCAGACTCGACATCGAAAGACATAAATGACAGCAAATCCAAATGGGATAGAACACTCGAAATAGCTATTGTTTCGAGTATTCCCTTGTTAATCACATACTTGGTTGAGTATGTATTTTATGTGATTAGATGCTTTGATTGCTTTACATGCTTATATGATTAGTTGTTCAAGATGTTTTAGAGCATTTAATACATACAGAACATGTTGCATTCACCTTGAACTCCAGCCTGAAAAGCAAAGAGGGTTGAAAAGCCTAGAGTGCATATGACGTTTGGAGGGCTGTAGTTGAGTGACACGGATTGTAGACTTACTTCCAGAGCCAGAAGACTCACTACAGTTGCATCAAAGTCAGAGGAAATAAAGTATTTAACTTCACCTCGATTGGGTGAGTTGGTGTTCGTTAAAGATTTTATTTCCTCGGGATCCCAAAGAACTTATATCCTATTGATATCAGCTTGATAGCCTCTTTTGCCATATGCATTGCATTCACGTTTATTATCTTGCGCTTTATGTTGTTTATACCGGGATTTTATTCTCACCAGACGTATCCGGCTATTGCTTTGTTTTGTATGTGTGCATGGCAATAGGTGGGGCAGGAGCTAGTCAAAAGAGACAGTGATGGCTCGAGATAGAGTTGTAGCATGTGAGGACACGGGTTTTAGCAGCACTACATATACTTTGAGTTGATGAACCATGTTAGAACAGATACAAGAATGTTGTATAAGTAGTTGAATATGTCTTAGCTTGTGTATGGAAGCTTATAAGATGTTATGAGATAGCATGTATCTTATTTGGTAGATTATACAAGAGATTATAGTTATTGTTTCTACCTTTGACAGCACTTTGTTAGCAGCAGATTTTTCCAGAATTGAAGCCCGCTCGATCGGGTGAAATTCACCGATCGAGCGAGCCATGTATTTTGCAGAACAGAGGAGTTGATATTCTTGGCCGCTCGATCGGCTGAAGTTCACCGATCGAGCGAGGCCAAGAATGTCCTGGACCCGAGAGCTTCGAGTTTGAGCTCGCTCGATCGGGCAACTTCTGCCAATCGAGCGAGACAGTGTATTTTAAAAAAAAATAATTTTGTTTAGCTCTTGGTTCCTTAATTCTTTTAAGTACTTGATTAATTGTTAATTATAATAAATTGTCCTAAGATAAGATTAGCAACCCGGGTCCCCACAGTACACACTCATCAAGGAATTCCCTCCAAGACTAGTTCTCATAGTAGAATACTCACCCTATATCTTTGGCACACCAGACGATATCAAGCCATCGATATCAAACCTGATATCTAATCCAAGGTCATACCCTGTTGTGACTGCTACCGAATCCCTAGACTGAGTAGCCTTCCCACCGCCAATCTTGAAGCACGAAGGCTCCTAGATAACCTCTGAAGTACAAGGACTCCCAGAGTAACACTGGCATAGGGTCGCGTCCCATCACGTCTAGTCATGGTCATAGTCCACAACTCTTGGCATATACTGGACTGGTATCCCGATTAAAAACCATCATCACAAGCCTCAACCTAACAAAGGTCAGTCAGCCTACTGTTCTAAGAAAACAACCTAGAACAAAGTTCAAATGTTCTAAACCGAACAATACCCTTAATGCCCCTAGATGAGTCCACTCATCGCTGGCACTAACTTAGTCCACTGACTAACTAGGTCAATCCTAGGAAAAACGCCTAGACTAACCACAAGTCAAACAGTCACAGTCGGCCCACTCAAATCCCATGAGCTACAGCAGTTGAACACTAATCAACTAGAATCAAGCCAACCTCAGCAAAATCATGCAACCATCCACGAATTGCTGGATAAATAAAACATGTATCACTTATTTCAAGTTATGTACAATTCTCTTTATTACAATCTCATGTAATATATACAGTATTCAAAATACAATGAAATGTACAATCGAACTTGAAATGATACAACCAAAGTATGATGATTCATTACAACTGAAATACTTTTTACAACTACATCAATACAGTATTTAAAATCATCGTACTTGTCTTGTTTCTTGAGCATGAAGATTCTAATCAACACACGCATCGATACAAGCATACTTCCGACCAAGTCTCTCTACATGTCCTCCTACGAAGAACTCCGGAGAAATGGCAAATGATAGCTAACCAGCTATGCTCTGCGTCAGTGCATGTCAGTCGACCTCTTCTGCTCACGATCTACCATCAGCGTTCTTACTGTAACCAAATCATGCTTTTGAACATGAAGTTTCTCGTATGCCTACCAAAAGCATCGATACCAGCATAACGGCAAAACCATGTTCTGCATGAGGTTAAAGACCTCACGCTCGAAACCTGTCATGCTTTAGGCACTCGAGGCATTCTCTGGTGAAGGTCTATCTGACAATCTCTCCATCTACGACTGGAAAATCTTCAGAGTAGTGTCATCATGGTATGGACAATACAGATGCAAGCATCAAGTGCGACCCATCCAATGCTCTGCCACTGCCTCTGGCATCCGGTACTCAATCCAAAACTAGGATCCACATGAGTAGAAATCTTGAAAACTCGGACACGATCCATCCCTCCTGTCCGCACTTGCTGGTATCCCATAAGCCAAATCTTCAGAAATCTTGCCGATGATGATAGTCTCTGGGCAAACTAATCGCCGCATCATCACCTCTTCCAAGGTCTCATCCATCCTATAAGGATAACCCAAAGTCTCTTTACTATATCCCAAGTCTCTTGCATGCATATGCTCTGATACCAATAAATGTAGCGACCCTACCCGGATCCGCTATCTAATCAGAGTTTAAGAGCATAATTAAACATGCATTAAATAAATCGCTGCGAAAGACTTAAATAAAACCAGACCGGCAGAATACAATCGGTTAAACCAATTCGATTTATACAACCAAATTGAATAAATAGCCTAAAGGCAAAACCTACAGCTAATCCTGTTGTCTTCACTGGTCACTGGCTACTCCAAGCTCCTGGCGCTCAATCTTGCACCTACACCTGCCCCATCGAATGGGGTGTCCAGATACACAGAAAATATTGGACGTGAGCTCTAAGCTCAATATGAAAGCACTGGGTAAAACATACAATTATGATGCATGCAAATGATAGGGTATCTATATCTGGGATAACTGTATATAACTGCTCAGTAATGGCGCCTAGGACATGAGTGGTACAACCTGGGGAGTAAACCCTGTCGACACTGCTCATTCCTATAGGACGTGGACTGTGTTTCCCCAGATGCTAATCACCCATGACCCGTCAGTCACTGGGCCCTAGACATCAACCGTCCATACAGAGCTGAGCGGCCCTACATGGATCATCTCACAAGATGGACAGGCACAATATGATATGCACATCCTGCATAATAATATGACACACAAATGCAACATATAAGCATGCAAAACCCGCTGGCTATCTCAGTCTGTACTTGCGTACCTTTCTATAGGCAGTTTCTAGCAGTCCCACTCTAGGTTCCAAGCCTATCATCAACTCTACAATGCAAATACCCATGCATCATTATTTAAGATCTAAAAGCCTTAATTAAGCTATTGCATAATCCTAAATAATTTAAGGAGACCATAGCTATACCTGCGTTCGTCGTCAGCCCGCTGATGACAATTGCCTCAAAACTTAGGCACATCTTCGCCTCGACGTCGGGATCGCTATGCCACTTCCGGATTCCCAATAGGATGCCTAGAACTCCCTAGATCTGAGTTAGAAGGCCTATGAATTGAGAGAGGAAAAGGAGAGGTGCGTGTTGAAAATGAAATTTCGGACCTCTATTTATAGGCGAAGTTCGGGCGGTCCGAACTCGACTTCGGATCCTCCGAACTGGTTTGGATCCCCCGTTCCTGACTTCGGAGCCTCCGTTCCTGTTCGGAGCCTCCGATCCTGACTTCGGATCCTCTGAAGTCCCATCAATGATGTCACCCATGACGCATTATCTTTGGAGCCTCCGATCCGAGTTCGGATCCTCCGATCTTTGGTTCGGATCCTACGATCCAGTTCGGATCCTCCTAACCCGGTTCGGAGCCTCCGAACCATCCAAACCCTTGGAACCTTCCCGACCATTTTTGAGTGTCCTGAATCCATTTCTGGACTCCGTTAACCCATTTGGAATTTCCTTAATCATGTTTTACTTAATCTAAACATGATTACATGATTAATTAATCATTAATCGTTAATTCTGGATACGGGTCATTACAGTCATGCTCGCTCGAGCGAGTGAAGCAAGCCCAAAAATCCTTCGGAACAGATTCTTGCTTGCTCGAGCGAGACTTGCGCTGGCTCGAGCAAGCGGAGCATGCAGAATTTGTATTTTTGGAAACTCTTGCTCGGATTGGATGCTGTCTTTTGAAGACTCTTGGGCATATAAATACAAATCTAATCATCAGATTAAAGGGTTCCAACACGCAAAGAATGCGGAGAGGGTGGCTACTGCAACTTGGGAGAGAAAATTCCTCGTTTCTTCTTCTTTTCTTATTTTTATTTTTAGTTCATGATTAAAACATTTTTTGAATCATGATTTTGATTCGCGAGTAGTTTTTCTTTCGATCAAGGGCACCTGATTGGGCCAGACAAATTTATGTAAAAAACTTGGATGTTTGTTTGTGATGCGATCATGGATAGCTCGCATGTTGATCAAGTGATTAAGGATCCGTTGGAGATGCCAAGAGGATCGATTACGAGAGGACGAGCTAAGAAATTCAAAGATGCGCTTCAATCGTTGATAATGGACATTGGAATGCTTGAAGATCATTTTGAGAGATGTTATAATGCTATTGAAGGCCAAAAAGATCAAGAAAATGAAGGATTTTCACGACAAGACAACGCTCCAACGCTTCAAAACAGGCGCTCCAGCGCCAAACCTTCGTATTTTGAAGCGCCCCAGCGCTAGTCCATCGGAGCTCCAGCTCTGTACGGAGCGCTCCAGCGCTGACGTCCTAGCGCTCCAGCGCTACCGCACTTACACACAGTACGACATGTAGTGTGTGTTTTCGGATTTATGAGTATTTATGATATTCTTTTCTATTTTTGAGAGTTTATTCTACTAGGAAACTTTTAGGAGATATCTTTGATATCTTTAGCTATATTTTGAATTATTTTACGATATCTTTTATTATTTTGTAGTTGTATTATTAATACAACATATACATTCATTATTAAATATAACAATTAAGATTTCAGATTATTGATTATTCAATACAAAATTCTCTCTAGAATTTTATTAAGCTTTTGCTTACCCAAAAAATCAAACTTATCAAAGTTTTCAACTTTGTGGCGTTTGTCGATTGATTATCCTCGTGGGTTGTCAGAAACAGGTTTTCTGAAGGTCCCGTTGTGATCAATTGTTTTCTTCGTGATTACTGTTGCTAGTTTCGTTGTAAGCTAGAGGTGGTTAATCCAAAACTTTTTACTTGTTTTCAAGATTGGGCAATTTCTTGATTTTTTTTGTTATTGGATTGAGGGTACGATTTTAATATAGTCGTGTTTGCCTTCCATACATTAAGAATTCATATCATTTGGTATCAAAGCAAAGGTTTTGAATCAAGTAAGTATATATCTTCATCTATCTCTGTTCTTCGCGTTCTTCTTACCCGTTCTTCATCGTTCTTCGTTGGAATATTTCCTTCGTCGAATTTTTGTGTCGTTTCTTTCAAAATTGTTATCCAAGTCTCGTGTCTTGTGCTACAAGTTATAAAAAAAAAAAAAAAAAAAAAAAAAAAAAAAATAAAGGATTGTAAGCTTAAAAAAAAAAAAAAGAAATATTGAAGAAGCAAGATAACTTGTTGTCAATTGTTCATCCTTGGGTTCAAGTCAAAATTCGAGTGTTCATAAATTTATTCATCTTGTTTTTGTCAGTCTTCGAGAGTCAATCTTCAAGTGTCTACAAGTTGTGAGCTTGAGAGTTTGATTCACTTTTACCAAGCAAAAGCCTACATAAATTCTGAGTGAAAAAAAAAAGAGTGATTGAGTGAATTCGTTTGGAGGGACTTGTGAGAACTTGTGTGAGGAATTTTATTACTAAATTTTTTCTTGCAGGTACGATGAGTTCAAATAGTCACAATTTTTCAAAGGAAGATTTGAGTACAATGATAAGGGAAGCAATGAGAGCGGAGTTGGAAACAATGCATGAAAGGATAAGTAAACTTGAATTTAGTGAGGATGATGAGAGTTTTGGTGAGAATTCGGGTAGGAATAGGCGAGGTCAAGACGATGGAAGAAATAGAAGAGAAGCAATGCGAGGGAGGTATACTGAAGGGGGTAGAGAAGATGGGAATATTAATGGGATTAAGATGAAAATTCCATCGTTTAATGGGAAATCTGATCCAGAGGCTTATTTGGAGTGGGAGATGAGAGTGGAGTCGGTGTTTGACTGCCACAACTACAACGATTCGAAAAAAATAAAGTTAGAAGTTGTTGAGTTTGTGGATTATGCTCTAATTTGGTGGGATCAACTGACTACATCTAGGAGGAGAAATCGTGAGAGACCTATTGAAACATGGGAGGAGATGAAGCAAATAATGAAGAAAAGGTTTGTTCCTAATTACTATTATCGTGATATGTTTAAGCGATTGCAGAATTTGAAGCAAGGCTCGAGAAGTGTAGAAGACTACTACAAGGAGTTGGAGATTACTATGATCCGGGCTAACATTGAGGAGGATAGTGAGGCAACAGTGGCTCGATTTCTGTGTGGTTTGAATAGAGATATTCACGACCAAGTGGAGCTACGACATTGTGTGGATCTTGAAGAGATGGTACAATTAGCTATGAAAGTGGAGCTACAGCTTAAAAGGAGAGGCATTGGTCGAGTGTCCTCGGGTGGAGGAACTACTACACCTTGGCATCCAAACGTTGGCAAACGAGAGGATGTCAAGCCGGTGTCCAAACCAAAAGTTGACACCAAGCAAGAAACACCAAAGCAAGGAGTGCAAGGTAAATTTGAAACTCCCAATAATCGTTCTAGGGATATTAAATGCTTTAGATGTCAAGGTCTTGGTCATATTGCTAGTCAGTATCCTAACAAAAAAATAATGATTGTGAATGATGGTGGTGAGGTTGAATCGGAGAGTGAGGAGGAGAATTATGATGATATGCCTGCGTTGGAGGATCCCGATGACGAGGGATATAAGGCAGCCGTTGGAGAGTTGTTGGTGACTAGGAGAGTGTTGAATGTGCAACAAAAGGAAGAAGAAGAAAATCAAAGGGAAAATTTGTTTCATACTAGATGCTTTGTGAAAAACAAAGTATGTAGTGTCATCATTGATGGGGGTAGCTGTACCAATGTCGCAAGTAGCGAGCTTGTTGAGAAATTGAGTTTGCCTACTTCAAAACATCCTCAACCCTATAGATTGCAGTGGTTTAATGATAGTTCTGAAGTGAGAGTGACTAGGCGAGTTGTGGTGCCTTTCTCAATTGGGAAGTATGGAGATGAAGTGGTGTGTGATGTGGTGCCTATGCAAGCGTGTCATATCTTGTTGGGTAGACCGTGGCAATTTGATAGGAAGGTGACACATGATGGGTTTAAAAATCGTTATTCCTTTACTATGAAAAAGGAATCTGTTGTATTGTTGCCTATGACTCCAAAGCAAATATTGGAGGATCATTTGCAAAAGAAAAAGAAAGAAGAGGCCGAAAAAAAGAGTGAACAAAAAAGTGAGATGGCCTTAGAAAAAAAAGAATGAAAGAAAAAAAGATGAGAAAAAAATTGAGAGGAAAGAGGCCGATAAAAAAATATACATGGCCCAAAAGAGTGAGTTGCGAGAGATTTTACATGTGCATACTCCACTTGTGTTGATTTTCTATAAGGAGATTCTCCTTAACACAAGTGATATAGCCGGAAATCTTCCGAGCAATGTTGTTTCTCTTTTGCAGGAATTTGAAGAATTATTTCCGGAGGATTTACCTCAAGGACTACCACCTTTGAGGGGAATTGAGCATCAAATTGATCTTGTGCCCGGAAGTGCATTACCGAATCGTCCAGCTTATAGGAGTTATCCGGAAGAAACAAAAGAGCTACAAAGGCAGGTAAGTGAACTTCTTGATAAGTGATTTGTGTGTGAGTCTATGTCTCCTTGTGCTGTACCTGTTTTGTTAGTGCCTAAGAAAGACGGTTCATGGAGAATGTGTGTTGATTGTAGAGCCGTTAACAATATTACCATCAAGTATTGGCATCCTATTCCTAGACTAGATGATATGTTGGATGAATTGTATGGTTCTAGCATCTTTAGTAAAATTGATCTTAAGAGTGGTTACCATCAAATTCGGATGAGAGAAGGTGATGAATGGAAAACTGCTTTTAAAACTAAGTATGGGTTGTATGAGTGGTTGATTATGCCATTTGGGTTAACTAATGCACCTAGTACTTTTATGAGGTTAATGAATCATGTTTTGCGTGCTTATATTGGAAAATTTGTTGTGGTATATTTTGATGATATCTTGGTGTATAGTAAAAGTTTGAATGAGCATGTTGAACACTTGAGGATTGTGTTAATCACACTAAAGGCTGAACATTTGTATGCTAATTTGAAAAAGTGTGTATTTTGTACAAAAGAACTTGTGTTTCTTGGTTTTGTTGTGAGTGCTCAAGGTGTCAAAGTTGATGAGGACAAGGTAAGTGCAATTCGAGATTGGCCAACGCCTACTTCTATTGGTCAAGTTCGGAGTTTTCATGGTCTTGCAAGTTTCTATAGGAGATTTGTAAAAGATTTCAGCACTTTGGCGGCTCCTATGACTGCGGTGATAAAAAAGAACGTTCCATTCCATTGGGGCGAGGAGCAAGAGAAGTCTTTTGATATTATTAAGTAAAAATTAATTAATGCTCCTTTACTTGTATTATCTGATTTTTCTAACACTTTTGAAATTGAATGTGATGCGTCAGGTGTAGGAATTGGAGATGTTTTGATGCAAGGTGGAAGACCGATTGCATATTTCAGTGAGAAGCTAAGTGGAGCGTCCTTGAATTATCCTACCTACGACAAAGAGTTCTATGCCTTGGTTCGTGTTCTTGAAACGTGGCAGCATTATTTGAGGCCAAAAGAATTTGTGATTCATACGGATCATGAGTCTTTGGAAGACTTCAATGAGAATTTTTGAACTATTGATTTTGATTGTCCCATGATTGCGAGAACAGATTGTGACTCGCAGATGATTGAGTGATCCTATGAAATGATAGCGAAGAAAGAACTTTTTGATATTGAATTTTTGGATTGTGCGAATTGTTGATTGATCAAATTTGATTTTAAGACATTGGATGAATGTCGACTTGGTTGAGATTGACTCAGTAGAGGAGTTTGAGATGTTAGAAACTGTCTGATTGACATAAGTTTCCGTTGAATTCTAAAATGTGTATTGGGTTTAGATTGAGATTGATTGATTGAAGATTGAATTGTTGACTTGTTAGAAGATTTCGAAGAATTCTTGGTTGATTCCTTATCAGCCGACAGACATCTAGAGCAGACTATTCAAACCTTTTGAGATGATATTCTACGAGCCGTAGTGCTAGATTTTGGCACTAGTTGGCCAGATTCATGACTTTGATTGAATGTTACGATTTGAACTATTATCAAAAGAGTTTAGAGATGAATCTTTTCGAAGCGATGTACGATGAGTACTACGAATTTTTCTTATTTTGAGAATGGTGTTCTAGAGTACATCAGCTGTAGAGTCAGATTTGACCTGATATTGTCATAGATGTCAAAGAAAGTGATTATGATTCCGAATAGAATCAGAACAGTGCGAGACAGATGTGTCAGAATTGTAAGTCTTGATTCAAACTTTAATAAGGAAACAAGATTCGTTCCTTTGTACTTTAGAGAGATGAGACGGAATTGAATGAAACTTTGAACTACTTTGATTGATCGATAACCGATGACAGATACAGAGTAAGTACCAAAAAGAGGAGTAGTTCTAGAACAATTTCATTCTAGTTGTTTCAGTATGATGACTTATATAAGAATCGAAGAAGTCATTTGAAAGCTAGAACAAGATTTGAGATATATAATTTGAATCACTTTATTGCAATAAGATTGAGTACAGATTCTTTCGAATCTCTATCTGATATGCTCGGATTGCATGCGATTTCGAGGACGAAATCAATTCTTAGAGGGGGAGAGTTGTAACGCCCCAAAATATATTTACCGAATTAATTAGCAATTGAAATAATTATTGAGTTGACGAAATAATTATTATTGCTAATGAGATTATAGAGTGTATTTACAAATACACGTGTCATTTAATCAATGAGTTTGATTATTTTTTAGAGATCTCCAATATTTGGCATTTTGGGATTAATTATTGAGATATTGAAATAAAAATAATTATTTATGCCAGATAACTTAATTTGGAAGAATATTTGACCGAGTGGACTGGTCAGAGTCTAAATTGGATTTAGTATTTAATTGGGAAAATTTTGAGTCCAATTGACTGGTCAAAGTCAATAATTTCAGAAATGGTATTAATTGATGTTGGGTGTGTGTATCAGAAAAATATCATATTGGAGATTAATTTTACCATTTGAGTATCTAATAAATTGGTCCGGATCAAGAAATTATCGGGTTACTATAAATAGAAAACAACGCGCGATGGGCATCATAAAAGCAATTACAGAGTTTTGAATTTTTCCCCAATTTTCATATTCACTATAGCAGTCCCACGTTTTCCATTGCCGACTGTTAACCGGAGCTCCGATTGAAGATCCGATCGGTCACTTTGTAGACAACATCAAGATAAAGCTATTGGTGTAAAGAAATTGACAATCCGACGGTTGGATTGTCAGGAAATCGAGTTAGAATAGACGGGTTCTGCACAGAATTTGGTTTCGCTGTAGCAGTCCACAGTTTTTATTTTTCCGGCCATTCACCGGAGCTTCGATCAAAGATCCGAACGGTGAAGTTGTAGCTAAGATCAAGAAGAATCTATTAGTATAAAGAAATCAAAGATCCGACGGTTGGATCATCGGAAAATCGATAAAGAACAGATGCAATCTGCACAGATTTTCGCAGGTACTATTCATCGTCTTCTTCGTCGGAAATTTTGGGATTTGAGCTCGTTTTTGTTATTTTTTGAGTTGCTAGATGATAGTAGATGATGTTTAGAAAATTCCCTAAGCTTTTGGTAGCTTTTTTTGGCGTTTATAGGGCAGATCGGAGCTTTTTCAAGTCGCCAAAACCGGACTGAAATTTGTAGATCCCGGCCGCCTCGGTGGTCTGTTATGGTCGTGGCTTATATGGTTGGAATCGTCTCGTCGAACTCGACAAGCCTGCCAAATTTCATAATTTTTGGAGCAGTTTTGACATCCCCGCCGGACGCCGCCGCGTCGCCGCCGTCTTCTCTGATTTTTCGGCGACCTCTGTCGAGTTAACCATTTTTGATCGTCTCGACGTGATAGATCCAAATATCCAAGTTTGGAGTCGAGATTCAAAACAGTGAAGCGGTGAGAACGCGATAAAGTTGACGAATTATTGGTCAAAGTTTGACCAGAGTTGACTATGGTTGACTTTTGTATATTATGTGATTTTTCGCAGATTGGAAGCCAGTCGAGGATATTTAAAGGCAGAGATCAGCAGTTTAGAGATTGGACTTTTCCAGACTTGAAAAATTGAGGTATGAGCTGATGTCGATTTCTAAGGGAATGAATACTCGAGTGAGTTTGAGATTCTCGAGTTCCCGATTAAAATCACATACTTGCATGTTTATTTGATATTGAATGTGAATTTGAATGATTTAATTGATTTTCAATATTACTTGAAAGACATGAGTTTGTCTATATGAAATTATTTGAAGTATGTGATTTATATATTCGATTTGAAAAGCATGAGATTTCTTATTTGAATTACTTCAACGATTTTCGATATTATATTCATGAGTTTGTATATACGAGTTGAATGTGTTGACATCTTCGATACATTGATGTCTGAATACACAGATTTATTATTTTCGATTCGATTAAATTGCATTTGATTCATATGCATTCATCTTGAGCCAAATTTCTTAAATTTTTAGAGGGCTGAGTTGCCCAGATTCGAATTGGACGTTTGGGAGCTATATCGAGTGGCCTGGGATGTTGAGTTCCCCCAGTGTCAGCATACTCCTATAGTTGCGCCAAAGTCTAGAGGTTTGAGACGCGTAGCACCACCCCGAGCGGGAGCGTAGGTGGGTTAGTTGCGTGATCTTGACCTCGGGATCCCAACCGATTGTCCGATATTCCCTTGATTATCTGATTTGATAATCCCGATTTTTAAACACATGCATTTCATTGGCATTTCCATTGAAGAATTTGAATGTATATTATGATTTTAATATACTTACTTGATATTACATGTTACGTCGCTTTTACTGGGATTTTATTCTCACCGGAGTTATCCGGCTGTTGTCTTATTTTGTATGTGTACTTGACAACAGGTGGGGCAGGAGCTAGTCAGAGTCGACGTGGTTAGCTTGGGATCGAATGATAGATGTGAGGCGTCGATTTAGAGTCGAATAACTTTTAGAACTCGGTTATTTATTGAAGCATGCTTTTATTGTTGATTTATAATACTACTGCATGTATTTTTATGCCCCGATTATTCTTAGAATTGATGTATGTCGAAGAACGAGTTAAATTGATTTTTATGGTTGAGCCCGAGATGATCTCGCTCGAGCCGAATATTTTTCTACAGCTCGAGCGAGGCACTGTTCTTGATTTAAAAAAAAAAAATTGGCTCATTTATTTATCGATGATTGTTTTACTATTTGAGATTAATTGATTAGAATCGAGGTCCTCACAATTCTCAAATTAAATATTCTCGAATTAAAATTAAATAATCCCGGGCCTTACACAATCATTCAAGAAGTCTGGATCTACTTTTTCCTCTGGTTCTGAAGGTGTTGTTCGCTTTGGGAATAAGGACAAGTGCGACCATTGCGGGAAGAACCATCCGTCAGACAAGTGCCGTAGAGCTTCTAGAGCTTGTTTTTGATGTGGAGAGGTTGGTCATATCCGGATGGATTGTCCACTATCTGGGGGAGGCGGTTCTGGTTCAGGATCAAGTTCTCAGGCCACCATTCAGCATAGGTCGCAGAACAGTCCGCTGGGAGTTCTCATTTGAGGTCGCGGGCCTCTGGTCAGGTGTTTGCCTTGAGACATGATCAGGCTGTGGAGGAGAATGAGAAGGTCATCGCAGGTATATTTCTACTTTATGGTATACCTGCTATCGTACTTATTGACACTGGTGCATCTCATTCCTTCATTTCTGCACGTTTTGTTAAGAGGCATAAGTTACCATGCATTGCACTAGACGTAGTAGTTTCTGTTTCTACTCCAACAGGTCAATCTGCTTTGGCCAAGCGTCTAGTGATGGGTTGCCCTTTAGAGTTCGAAGGGAATATTCTGGTAGCGAATCTCATGGTCCTTGCGATGAACAACTTTGATTGTATTCTGGGGATAGACATGCTGACTACCTATCGAGCTTCAGTGGACTGCTATCAGAGATTAGTACGCTTTCATCCGGATGGGAGTGATAGCTGGTTTTTCTATGGTGAGGGAGCGCGACCCCCGATGCCTTTGGTATTAGCTTTGAGAGCCTGTCGAGCTCTAGAGTCTGGCGGAGAAGGCTACCTTATCTATGCAGTTGATTTGTCCGCTGAGAGTATTGGGATAGAGAGTATTCCTGTTGTGGATGAATTCCCAGATGTATTTCCAGATGAGATTCCGGGTTTTTCTCCTTCTAGGGAAGTCGAGTTTGACATAGAGTTGATGCAGGTACTTCGCCTATTTCTCGAGCACCGTATCGTCTAGCTTCGTCAGAGATGCGTGAGTTGAAGAATCAGTTACAGGATCTTTTGGACAAGGGGTACTTTCGTCCTAGTGTATCTCCTTGGGGAGCTCCTGTTCTTTTTGTAAAGAAGAAGGATGGGTCTATGCGATTGTGCATTGACTATCGGCAGCTGAATCGAGTTACTATAAAGAACAAGTATCCGTTACCTCGCATTGATGACTTGTTTGATCAGCTTGTAGTGACCCTTACCTGGATCACCTACTAAACAGAACTTAGGCATGCAATTTAACTTAATCAAAACATTAATAAGAATTCAACTGCAGAAACCATAAACATTATACAATCCCAAGACAAGGAATCTGTAATTAACCAAATATTATACAACCAGATCGAACAACTGTATCAATCCAATAACAACAGAAATAAAAACCTAGGCGAAGCTCCAGCTGACCAACCACTTCTTAGCCCCTCTTGGATCCACCCGCCTCATCCAATCGCAAACCTGCCATGGAATAGGGTGTCCAGAAATACAGAGTACGAGAAGTGAGCATAAAACGCTCAGTACAAGAGTATGAGTATACATGCATGCAAAGTGAACTCCCTATAACTCGAGGTCAAGGATCAGATAACAGAGACAGACCGGGCCCTGGTATGCAGCACGCTGTGTCGTCGCTTCAGGAGGTGGCTCCCATACCATAATACCAGTGGATATGCCGGACCCAAATCGATGGAAATCCAACCACTAACAGGATAGGGAAAAACCCTACTAACAGACATCTCGAAGGAGATAGCTCAGTATGCAAATGAATGCAGCATAAATCAATGACATATAAACCATGCAGTCACATAATACATGCATACTCAGTCATGATATCTCGAACAGTACTTTCGTACCTCAAATCAGTGCAAGCTCTACCAACTCTAGGTCCATGCCTATAGTCTGCTCTACACTGCCAAATGATACTACTGAAAGAGTGGGTGCCCGGTTAGCCAACTTGTGGCTAAGGGCTTTTATGACTCTATGTATAAACAATCTTTGTTTAATATAATTTACATTCATTAATGACATTTTCTTTGTCTTTCTTCATATTGTTATATTGTGATATACTATTGTTGTTTTGATAAAGACCTTGAATATACTATAGTGTAAGTAAGATGAGATAGTGAATAAAGAGAGATCACTATTATGAAACACATCTTATAATCACTGTATATTCTAAACAGTTTCCTAGTCAATTGAGTCGTTCGCTAATAAGGATAAGGATCGCTCGAGATTGAGACTAGCATTTGTGATGCCAAGTACCATGTTTCATTGGTAATGAACATGGAGATGTTCAAAGCATGCAAATGGATATTCATATGATGAATGATCGAACTACCCTATTCGAAACTTTCCAAGTGGTTATCACTTATCGAGTGGATAAAGTCCGCGGTTTTGGTTGTACACCATTAGTCCTTACTACTTGAAACATCATTGAGACTCTATATGCTAGTACTGTACTTTGACTCGTTTCCCGACTCTATTGGGGTCATCAGGTGTCGGGATTGGGTACAATTACGACACATATAGGAGTCGATGCTTTGTTGTCAAGGATTCACCACATACTTGCGAGTGTGGATATCCTATGCGATCTGAGGAGATATTAGTGTGACGAATCTTTGGCCAGAGTACATGATGTGTTTTTAGGTTACTTGGTTTTCCTAGTAACACATGCGATGTCACTATTTGATCTCCAAGATTTAATGCATAGTTTATCGAATCTCGAACGACTCTCGATGCACCAATGGTTGTTGATTCGATCGGGATATATGGATGAAGGGACCGTACTGTACGCTAACCAAAATCTACTGGTTCTTGCAGGCACTATCAGTGATACCTAGGGAATCATGGGGCGATGTTGCTAGACGCTCTTACCATGATTCGTTGGGCAAGTCGAAAATTGTTGTTCCGAGTCACAAGGAGTTGTGAGCCCACGACTAGCTGTATCCTGAACCATTGAGGGTCACACAAGTAATGGATTACTAAACCCCATTGAGATAGTTAAATTTAAAGAGTTAAATTTAATGAAAGAGAAGTTGGACTTCTTAATAAAAGGAGTGGAATTTCCTAAAATGACATAGGGATGGGCATTTTTGAAAATCACTGAATTCGGATTCAGAAAAATTATCTGACTTCAAAAGATGCAGAAATGGTTTCTGTGCACATTGGTAAAATCAGTTTATCAATCGGAGTCACGATGAATTTTATATTAATTTCTATCATAACTGGCTTGGCTTGTTGGGCTTAAGTTATGGATTGTGGGCCCTAAGCAGTTAGAGTCCTAATACAATTATAACTTAATCTAGTCTAGAAATTATCTATAAATACATGTGTAGTGTTCGAAAATCATAAGCTTTCAGTCTTGCAATTTTCGAATTAACACATATATTTTCAAGAGGAATTTTTGAAAATCCTTGCTCTTTTTTTGAGATAATTCAGTCTGTAATTTTTGTGAAAAATTACATTCTGAATTGACAGATCAAATCTGTTTATTCTCTTCGATAAACATCTGATTGATTTCTAGTGCAATCAATAAGAGGGTTTTAGTTTTCTATTCATGGACTTAATTCCGGAGGTTGATCGTGATAGTCATCGTTCCCGGGATTTACAAGAAGAGCAGATTAAATTCTGTTGGAATCCATAATCAAGCCTTTGCTTGAATAGGTAAAATATTTAACTGTGTTTATTATTTTACTTGCAACAATTTTTAATCGTTAGGATTTGATACCCACGATATGGAATCGTTTCCATATCGAAAAATAAAATTTTTAAACTTTCGCTGCTCCGGGTATCACATCCGTGTGATCAGAGAACGCATGTTCCAACAGTGGTATCAGAGCCAGGTTGTAAACTTTGATCAAACGATTAAAATTAATAGATTGTACAAATTTTTAGCCTCGGTTTTTGAAAACAAAAACGAAAAATTTTAAAATTAAATTTGAAAGGAAACAAGGCAATCGGGCAGCGAGCGTCGCTGCCGGGTCAGCGATTGTCGCTGCCCAGGGGCAGCGCCCCACCTCCACGTGGGCAACCCTGTCCCACGTGGAGGCGGGGCTGCCGGGAATGTCCCGGGCAGCCCGAAAATTTAAAAATTTGAATTTTTGAAATTTTTGAAATTTTAGTTTTTGGTCGATCGAAAATTGTTTTTGATTGGTCCACGAGGCATCGGATCAAATTGTTTTGAGTCCGAAATTTTTAAAATTGATTTTTGTATAATTTGAATTTTTGGAAAATTTATAAATTTTATCCGTTAAATTAGATTTTATAAAATTAATTATTTTGGTTCAATTGATGATAAGATATGATCTTATGAAAGGATAAGATAAAATTTGATTTTATCTTTTTAATTATGATGTCATTGCATGTTATCCAATTATTTAATTATTGAATTAATTATTGGATAAAAGGACGATCCGATTGCCATGACCAATTTGGTAGGTGTATGTTAGGTTATTTACATTTGGTTTTATTGTTGTTGGATTTTATTAATGGACTTGGTTTATAGCCAATTTGAATTGTTATTTGTAATAAAAGTGGGCCTGGTTTATGGCCCGTTCCCCACTCTTAAATATGTATCCCCTACTTATTATCGAAATTTATTGTAAATTTATTAGACTTAGTGGGAGATAAAGATTTAAAGACAAAGGTGGGCCCAGCAGACAATAAAGACCGAAGAAATGTAAATTGAAAGCTCAATGTAATAGGATTGCATTGCATACTTGCATATCACCTAGGATTGGACTTAGATTCGTGATTGGCAACCACGGGTCGATTAGTGATTAAAATCGATCATCCTTTAAATAATATATGATATTATTGTTGTATGCATGTTTAGACTAAATTGTATGAAACCGCAAGCATACAAATATTGCATGATGAGACAATTTTCAAAATTAAAAATCCGTCATTTTAAATATGATTTAAAATTGATATCAAGATAAACAAAAGAGAATTTAAATATTGTTTAAATGTTCCTTCCTTCCATCAACGATCAATGTATGAGATGCTACCCGCGGACACGGTCCGGCTCATATTATTGGGGGGGCCCGTTCGTCGGAAAGCTGTACATTGGATCGACACATGTTGTAAGTTGGGTGGAACTCCCATGGGATTGGCTCATATTATTGGGGATCCACATGACGACCGTCCATCACAACTTAATATTGATGGATCATATTGACATGTCACATTAAACGGCGTCATATTATTGGGCCCTACCTTTTGAAAATTATGGTTGGCTGATATTATTCGGGACTATAGTTTGTCAATTGGACTCCATGTTCCCACTAAGGAAACAAGTTTTCCGTTTTCACTAGAGGGTAGTGAAATCGTTAAAATAGTGGGAGTGAAATTCATAAAATTAAATCTCCATATTTTATGTCTTAGTAAATTAATTAAACAATCATCGATTATTGTCTGTTTCTTTTCAGTATTTCATTACAATGAATTCGCGCAATCCACTATACTCAATTCTCGAACAAAAAACAAATTGACTGGCGCAAAACTATACGGAATGGTTCCGTAAATTAAAGATTGTTCTAAAGTCGGAGAAAAATTTTCTACGTGTTAGAAAAGAATCCTTCAAAGGAAGCACCGGCTAATTATAAGTCCGGAAAAATTGGCAAAACTTGATCAATGGTGGGACCATGATGTCAAGGCTAAATTCTATATGCAAGCTTCAATGTCTAATGAACTCCAGAGGCGATTTGAGGATGCCGTGAATGCTGCTGACATACACATACACCTCAAGGAACTTTTTGGAGCTCAGTCAAGGTCGGAGAGGTATGCTACCGTCAAAGAACTCATGACATGCCGCATGCGAGATGGGACTTCGGTCCGTGAGCATGGGGTACACATGATTGGGCTCATTGAAAAATTGGTAACACTCGATTTGACTTTGGAGCATGAACTAAACGCGGACTTGTTACTTCTTTCCCTTCCTTCTTCGTTTGACAGATTTGTGGTGAACTTCAATATGAACAAGATAGAGGCCACCCTTGAAGAGATGGTCAATATGCTTGTGTCTTATGAGGCCACATTAAAGAAGGATAAACCGGTACTCTTGGTTGGCTCCTCTTCTTACTCCAAGAAGGGGCCAAGTGGAAAGGGTAAGAAACGTTCTGCCCCAACCAAGAAAATTGTACCACAGAAGAAGGGCAAGACAAAAGCTTCAAACGTGAACATATCTGGAGATGTTTGCCATCACTGCAAGAAACTCGGTCATTGGAAACGTAACTGCAAGGAATACCTCGAGCAGTTGCGAACTGCAAAGGGTATGTTTTACATTGAAATAAATATTTCACTTAATACTACTTCTTGGGTATTGGATACCGGATGTGGATCTCACATTTGCAATGATTTGCAGGTGATGACAAGAAGTCGTAAGCTTAGGATGGGTGAGACCCAGCTGAGGCTTGGAAATGGTTCCAGAGTTGAAGCCAAAAGCAGTGGGAGACGATTATTTAGTTTTGCAGAACAATTTTAAGTTATTTTTGAGGGATGTTTTAATTGTGCCAGATTTAGTTAAAAATATTATTTCTGTTTCTATGCTTGATAGAGATGGTTTTTCTTGTAATTTTGTGAATGAGATTTGCAATATTTACAAGAATGAATGTTTGATTGGAAATGGACAACTTGAAAACGATCTATATAACATAAAATTAAAAGGCGTTCCAATTAATTATGTTGATAAACCGGTAACAACAAATAAAAGGAAAAACGATAGTCAAAACCCGGCAAACCTTTGGCATGCTAGGCTAGGTCATATTTCCTCAAGGAGGATGAACAAGCTAGTGGGAGAGGGCATGTTTGATATGTCTGATATTAACTCTCTACCTACTTGTGAGTCCTGCCTAAAGAAAAAATTACTAAATCTCCTTTCAAAGGGAAGCCTGAGCGTAGTCAAAACATGTTGGATTTGATCCATACAGATGTTTGTGGACCATTTAGTATCGGTACTAAAATTGGACACACCTACTTCATTACCTTTACTGATGATTATTCGAGGTATGGGTATTTATATTTAATGAAATATAAGTCTGAATCATTTGAAAAGTTCAAAGAATTCAAGGCTGAAGTAGAAAACAAACAAGGTAGAAATATTAAAGCACTTCGATCTGATCGAGGTGGAGAATACTTAAGTACCGAGTTTTTGAGCTATCTAAAAGAGAATGGGATTCTCTCTCAGTGACACCTCAGCTGAATGGTGTCTTGGAGCGTCGCAATCGAACTTTGTTGGACATGGTTCGATCTATGATGAGCTTCACTGAGCTCCCACCTTCGTTTTGGGGCTATGCGCTTGAAACGGCGATATTGTTGTTGAACATTGTCCACACTAAAGCAGTAGATAAAACTCCATACGAGTTATGGAATTGGAAAACTCCTAAGTATTCGTACTTAAGAATTTGGGGATGTCCTGCTTACGTAAAGCAGACAGTGGGAGATAAGTTGGATAGTCGATCCATCTTATGTTATTTTGTAGGATATCCGAAGAATTCAATCGGATATTATTTCTATCATCCTAATGAAACAAAAGTGTTTGTTTCGAGGAATTCCACCTTCATGGAGAAGGAGTTCTTATTAGATAAGAAAGGCAAGATGATGGACTCGAAGAAATTCGAGAAGGACCCGAGATACAAAATAACGATCCCACACCTCAAGAACCTTCAGTGGACACGCCTACACCTAGGAGATCCGACAGGACTTCTAGACCTCCTATTCAATATGGTCTTCTTCTTGAAGGGGATCAAAGTGAACCGATATTGGATGTGATCCAAGAAACTTCAAGGAAGCAATTTCTGATGCGGATTCGAATTTATGGCTTGATGCTATGCAGTCGGAAATAGACTCGATGCATACAAACCAAGTTTGGTCTTTAGTAGATCCTCCCGATGGAATTGTTCCAATAGGGTGTAAATGAATCTACAAGAGAAAACTTGGGCCTGATGGCAAGGTTCTAACCTACAAGGCACGATTGGTAGCAAAAGGTTATACTCAAAGACAAGGAGTTGACTATGATGAAACTTTTTCACCAGTCACAATGTTCAAGTCCATAAGAATCCTTATTGCCATAGCAGCATGGTATGGACTATGAGATATGACAAATGGATGTGAAGACTGCATTTCTTAATGGAAACATTAAGGAAGAAATCTATATGATGCAGCCCGAGGGATTCACATCCATGGGAAGCGAGCATAAGGTATGCAAGCTTCAGAGATCAATTTATGGTCTCAAACAAGCATCAAGAAGTTGGAACCAGAAATTTGATGAAACAATAAAGGACTTTGGTTTCATCAAAAACCCGGAGGAACCGTGCGTGTACAAGAAAGTAGTTAAGGATGCGGTGACGTTCTTAGTGCTTTATGTTGATGACATCCTACTCATTGGGAATGACGTAGGGATATTGCAGTCAACAAAGATATGGTTATCAGGTAGATTCTCGATGAAGGATTTGGGTGAGGCCTCCTATATTCTAGGGATACAGATCTATAGAGATAGATCTAAGAGAATGATAGGACTCACTCAAGCAACCAACATCGACACCATATTGAAAAGGTTTTCTATGGATGAGTCCAAGAGAGGACATCTACCTATGTGTCATGGAGTTTCTCTATCCAGGTCTATGTGTCCCAAGAATGATGAAGAGATAGAGAAATTGACACACATACCATATGCGTCAGCCATAGGTAGTATTATGTATGGGATGATCTACCAAACTGGATGTAGCCTTTGCTCTGAGTGTCACGAGCAGATATCAGGCCAACCCGGTCAAATGCATTGAAAAGCCGTGAAGGATATTCTTAAGTACTTGAGAAGGACTAAGAATATATTCATGGTTTATGGAGGAAGAGAATTGAAATTGGAAGGCTTACCGACTCTAGCTTCCAAAGCGACGTGGATGACTCGAAGTCAACCTCTGGATTTGTATTCATGCTCAATGGCGGTGCTGTCTCTTGGAAGAGTTCCAAGCAGGACACCACAGCGGATTCCACCACTGAGGTAGAATACATTGCAGCATCAGCTGCTGCTAAAGAGATCGTTTGGATGAGGAATTTCGTCCAAGAGTTGGGCGTAATTCCTGAAGCTGTTGGTCCAGTTCCGGTGTACTGCGACAACACTGGTGTCGTTGCTCAGGAAAAGGAACCAAGGTCTCATCAAAAATCCAAACACGTACTGAGGAAATACCACATCATCCGGGAGATTGTGGAAAGAGAAAACATCACTGTCGAGAGAGTGGCCTCTACAAACAAAATCGCTGATCCACTTACTAAGCCCTTGCCAGGACCATTGTTTGACAAACATCGCGAAGCAATGAGATTACGTAGTATGACTAGTTGGCTTTAGGGCAAGTGGGAGATTGAAAGAGTGGGTGCCCGGTTAGCCAACTTGTGGCTAAGGGCTTTTATGATTCTATGTATAAATAATCTTTGTTTAATATAATTTACATTCATTAATGGCATTTTCTTTGTCTTTCTTCATATTGTTATATTGTGATATACTATTGTTGTTTTGATAAAGACCTTGAATATACTATAGTGTAAGTAAGATGAGATAGTGAATAAAGAGAGATCACTATTATGAAACACATCTTATAGTCACTGTATATTCTAAACAGTTCCTAGTCAATTGAGCCATCCGTTAATAAGGATAAGGATCGCTCGAGATTGAGACTAGCATTTGTGATGCCAAGTACCATGTTTCATTGGTAATGGACATGGAGATGTTCAAAGCATGCAAATGGATATTCATATGATGAATGATCAAACTACCCTATTCGGACTTTCCAAGTGGTTATCACTTATCAAGTGGATAAAGTCCGCGGTTTTGGTTGTACACCATTAGTCCTTACTACTTGAAATATCATTGAGACTCTATATGCTAGTACTGTATTTTGACTCATTTAATGACTATATTGGGGTCATCAGGTGTCGGGATTGGGTACAGTTATGACACATATAGGAGTCGATGCTTTGTTGTCAAGGATTCACCACATACTTGCGAGTGTGGATATCCTATGCGATCTGAGGAGATATTAGTGTGACGAATCACTGGCCAGAGTACATGATGTGTTTTAGGTTACTCGGTTTTTAGTAACACATGCGATGTCATTATTTGATCTTCAAGATGTAATGCATAGTTATTGAATCTCGAACGACTCTCGATGTACCAATGGTTGTTGATTCGATCGGGATATATGGATGAAGGGACCATACTGTACGCTAACCAAAATCTACTGGTTCTTGCAGGCACTATCAGTGATACCTAGGGAATCATGGGGCGATGTTGCTAGACGCTCTTACCATGATTCGTTGGGCAAGTCGGAAATTGTTGTTCCGAGTCACAAGGAGTTGTGAGCCCACGGCTAGCTGTATCCCTGAACCATTGAGGGTCACACAAGTAATGGATTACTAAACCCCATTGAGATAGTTAAATTTAAAGAGTTAAATTTAATGAAAGAGAAGTTGGACTTCTTAAATAAAAAGTGTGGAGTTTCCTAAAATGACATAGGGATGAGCATTTTTGGGAAATCACTGAATTCGGATTCAGAAAAATTATCTTGACTTCAAAAGATGCAGAAATGGTTTCTGTGCACATTGGTAAAATCAGTTTATCAATCGGAGTCACGATGAATTTTATATTAATTTCTATAATAACAGGCTTGACTTGTTAGGCTTAAGTTATGGATTGTGGGCCCTAAGCAGTTAGAGTCCTAATACAATTATAACTTAATCTAGTCTAGAAATTATCTATAAATACATGTGTAGTGTTCGAAAATCATAAGCTTTCAGTCTTGCAATTTTCGAATTACACACATATATTTTTAAGAGGAATTTTAGAAAATCCTCTGCTCCTTTTTGAGATAATTCAGTCTGTAATTTTTGTGAAAAATTACATTCTGAATTGACAGATCAAATCTGTTTATTCTCTTCGATAAACATCTGATTGATTTCTAGTGCAATCAATCAGAGGGTTTTAGTTTTTTATTCGTGGACTTAATTCCGGAGGTTGATCGTGATAGTCATCGGTTCCCGGGATTTACAAGAAGAGCAGATTAAATTCTGTTGGAGTCCATAATCAAGCCTTTGCTTGAATAGGTAAAATATTTAACTGTGTTTGAAATATCTATTCATTCAGGCTGAGCTGAACATGCGGCAACGTCGTTGGATGGATCTGTTGAAGGATTATGATTGTGAGATCAAATACCATCCAGGTTCTTCAAATCCCGTTGCTGATGCGCTTAGTCGCAAAGTTTATGTGAGTTCCCTTCGTACCAGTTCGGTTTCGAAAGCAGTGGAGGAGTGTTGTTCTTTGGGATTCACGTTCCGTCATAAGAAAGAAACAATAAGGGATTCGTGTCTCTTCTGTACTTGCAGAGCCTGCGCTATACAGACGAATCCGGGAAGCTCAGAATTCTGATCTGAAGACTCAGAAGTTGGCCCGGCTGGCTGAGGGTGATAACACTTCTGGTTTCCATTTGCAGGGAGATGGCCTGTTGTGTCTTTTTGGTCGAGTTGTGGTACCGAGGATCCTACTTTGAGGGATGAGATCTTATCGCAAGCTCACCGCAGTCGATTCTCTATACATCCAGGCAGCATGAAGATGTATAAGGATCTTCACACTCGATTTGGTGGAAAGGGATGAAGCGCAGCGTTTTATCAGTTTGTGTCCCGATGCCTTGTGTGTCAACAAGTCAAGGCAGAGTTTAGACGACCCGGAGGGTTACTTCACAGCTTAGAGATTCCTGAATGGAAGTGGGCATGTGATGATGGACTTTGTCACCCACTTGCCTATGTCTTCCAGGAATTGTGATGCTATTTGGGTTGTCGTGGATCGGTTGTCGAAGTCAGCGCATTTTCTTCCCTATAACCGCGATTACACCTTTGATAGGATGGCGCAATTGTATGTGCGAGAGATTGTTCGATTGTATGATGGACTGTTCGATTGGACAATATTCGGAGGAACAGGGGACTTTACTCTTCTTCTTTCAGGCCAGCGAGCTCTAGTCCTTTGGGTCCGAGAGGACAGTCCTTCAAGAAGCCAGGAGGTACTTCTTCTTCTTCCTCTGGATCTGGTGGAGTGCATCGTTTTGGTGGACACGAACCGAACCAGTGTACTCAGTGCCGACGCAGACATCCGCCAGGGCAGTGTGGTCGATCGACCACTGCATGTTTCCAGTGTGGCCAGGAGGGTCACATGAAGAGAGATTGTCCTATGCTGATTGGGGCAGCGAGTGGTTCCGGAGGTTCTCAGGCATCTGTTCAGCCACATCAGTACGAGTAGCCACCTTTCCAGCAGCAGTATTCGCAGCAGCGCCAGCATCCACAGCAGTCTCAGAGACAGCCTACTCAGACTCCTTCTCGGGGTCATTCTTCATTGTGGCCACGTACTCAGGGTCAGGTCTTTGCGCTTAACCAGGAGCAGGCAGAGGCTGACAACGATCGGATGATTGCAGGTATCTGTAGTTTATGTGGTTTTTCTGCATATGTTTTAATTGATACCTATGCATCGCATTCTTTTGTCTCAGCACGTTTTGCTAAGAAGTATAGATTGCCATTTATTCCTTTAGACGTGTTGCTAGTGGTTTCTACTCCTATGGGAGCAAGGTTTTAGCAAAGCGTCTAGTTGTGGGTTGTGTTTTGGATTTCGAGGGACATCAGCTTAGTGCTAACCTGATGATTCTAGCAATGGAGGATTTCGATTGCATCATTGGGATAGATCTATTGACTACCTACCGAGCGATAGTGGATTGCTATCAGAGGTTTGTTCAGTTTCATCCAGAGGATGACGAGTCATGGTATTTCTATGGTGAGGGAGCACGACCCCGATGCCAGTTGTTTCAGCTCTGAAGGCCCCGTGCTTTAGAGTCTGGCGGGGAAGGCTACCTTATCTACGCCATTGACGCATCCTTAGGATAGACAGATATCCAAGAGATACCAGTGGTTCGTGACTTTCCAGATGTGTTTTCGGAGAGATTCCAGGTTTGCCACAGTAAGGGAGATTGAGTTTGGCATTGAGTTAGTGCTAGGGACTGCACCGATTTCAAGAACTCCTTACCAATTGGCACGTCAGAAATGAAGGAGCTGCAGAAGCAATTGCAAGATCTTCTTGATAAGGGTTATATTCGACCTAGTGTTTCGCCATGGGGAGCCCCAGTACTGTTTGTCAAGAAGAAGGATGGGTTCGATGCGGTTGTGTATTGACTACCGTCAGTTGAATCAGGTGACAGTGAAGAATAAGTATCCTCTTCCGCGGATAGATTATCTCTTTGATCAGTTGCAGGGTACTTCTGTCTATTCGAAGATTGATCTCTCGGTCTGGGTATCATCATTTGCGAGTTCCGACAGGGAGTATGCTCCTAAGATTGCATTTCGTATGCGGTATGGACACTATGAGTTTCTAGTTGATGCCGTTTGGTTTGACGAATGCTCCACCTGTTTTTATGGATCTGATGAACAGA
>NW_027331828.1:0-50000 GCF_033568475.1 Henckelia pumila
TGATACTTCCTCTAATTTTGAGTATCTGAATTAGTTGCAGTGAGTTTAGTTTGAATTTTTGAACTTTGATTCGATGAGATTTATTGTACTGAACAGTACTATACTTCGGTTATCAGATTTGATTATATTATCGTTGTAGTAGATTAACCGAGTACACGGCAACCGAGGTTGATTTCAGATAGTTGCCAGATTCAGATCCGAGACGATAGATGAATGGATTCCTCCGGTAAAACTCCTGAATTAAGAATTCCTTTCTTTTGATTGTTGATTACCGTTTGTTACAGAATGGTACGGAAGAATGTTTGATGTATGTAGATGATGTCTTCAATCAGCTGTGTTGATTGTTTTAACAGAGATGTTAAGTTTGCTGTTGTTGTTCTGGTTGAGATTCCAGATTTACCTCCAATTCGAGAGGATGAGTTCAACATTTATTTTAGATCAGACATCATCGACTGATAATCTGAAGGGAAGAAGTTTCAGAGTTTGAATTCGGAATGAGGTACGACCGATTTGAATTTTTACCGTACAGATTGAATTGGAATTGCAACTGCAATGTTTACGAGTCCGTTGAACCGAATCTTACAGTGGTTTGTAGATGAGTTCTTGAGTATTCTTATCGATGAATATTTTATTCTTCGAAGATCCGTATTGATCTGTCAGAGTCTTTAAGAATTGTTCGCAGATTTTCTTGTTGATAAATTATTCTATTATTCTGACGTCTGAATCTTATTGAGACCGAGTTGTCTTTTCCTCGATCTTTTCTCTAAGAAGATGGAATTTTATTAAATACCTCAAGACTGGAACTGTTGTGAATTAATCTGGATCGACGTCCTTATCTGAATTTGAAGATTCTTGGATTTAGCGAGTTCTATCGCGAATCCTTTGAAGAATTCTTATTGTTGATTAGACGAATACTCAGCAGATTATGCTCTTCTGTTCAGTGTATCTTTGATGATCTTTTGGTGCTTTGCACTTCTTCTTATTGAGGATTGAGAATTATTCTTGTTCAGAAGAACTCCTGGATATCTTGAGCATCGAAGAAGTTGAAGACGTTCGAGATGCATTATTAGTTCCGAATTGTATCTCACAGAGATCTTATTGCTCGAATGATTTAGCATCTTTTATTTGCTTGGAAGATTCAGTAATCTATTCTAATCTTGGAAGATAGAATTTTGATTGTCGCAGTTCGAACTGATTATGAGTTGGGAAAGAGAGTTTTAGAGGACGATTGATCTGACTGCGAATTATTTTGTTATCCAGAGAACTGATTGAAACAACTAAGATTTTGAGCTGAATGAACTGATCTTATTTTATCTACTTCAGTTGTTCTCTTTGACAGATGATTGTTGTTCTTCTGATAGAGTCTGGAACAGATTGAAAGTTTATTTTGACTCCTTCATTCGACTTCGAACCAGAGTTGATTGAGAAGATTGAGAATGCTTTGGAATCTGATTCGACCTTTCAGAATCCGATGAAGATAGATCAGATCTGAGTTTAATCTGAGATGAAGAATTTTTATTGTTGCCTTTTTAGCGATTAACTTTTCTGGTGCCAGATGTTTCAGTTTGAGACAAAGTATCAGGAGATTGGCAATTAGATGTTTATTCAGAATTCTTCCAGATGATCGGAAGATGTTTGTTGAACTGAGGAATCAGATTGATTATAGGATGTTGAAGTATGAAATTCGAAGTATGAATTATGATGTTTTGAACTGTCAACAGTCAGAAAGAAAACAATCCATTTTTCTGTTGTACAGACATTTCTGATTCAGATGGGAATTGAGATCGCTTTTTGATGATTTTCGTAGCAAGGCTACTTTGTGAGTCCGAGATGAGATATTATCTGAGTATCATTGATCGAGTGATGGAATACTCTGTTAAGAATTTTCGATTCTAAGAATTCTTGATTTATTCTGTAGATTTATTGTTGTTACAGAATAGGATGAACGAACTCTTGAAGCTTTACAGTTGATGTTTTGAATTGTAACCTGAACTGGTTGATGTGCCAGTGGTTATTGAACGTTTGAAGTTGTTCATATTGAACTCTAGATTGATCCCGATTGTCAGAACGAGTTCGACACTGATTGGGGATCCGAGTTTTATTTCAGGAAGTTCGTGAAGAGAACTTTCTCAGAATCGTTTGCGAAATGAGGTTTGGCCGTTTTGAACTTTGAACAGGCCGTTTGATTTGAAGAATAATCCTGTATTGTTGAAGAATTTTCCGTTGATCGAATCTTTCAGAAGTATTAGTTGAAATTAGGAATTCTTATTGTTGAATTTCTTGCTTTTTGGTTATGAGAATTGTACTGATCGTACAGAGACTTCTACAATCTTTTCAGAATTGTACGCCGATCAGTTGTAGACTAATCTCGATATTCGAAATTCTGGTTGAACCGAATGAATTTCCTTAATCTTCTTGTCTGATGATGAAATTCCTGATTATCCATTTTTCTGTATTCCGAGTTTCAGTACTGATGATCTTACAGTACTTGGTTTTCTTCTTATTGAAATTTCTGTTTGAATCTTGTTAACAGAAGGAGTGAATGCAGCAACTGATGTTTAGAACCGAAGAAATTGTTCTTAGTTCATCTACCGTCTGAGCTTGATTGATTGATTGATAGAATCCGCTACAGTTTACTCTACAAAATGTTTTTGAGGAAGAACAGAGAATTGATATCTTGTCAGATGTTGTCAGATGTCATGAATTGCCGAATTCTGTCAGTTTAGACTGAGATCCTCCATGTATTGTTCTTTAGGCATAGACTTAGAAGAGTATTTTGTTATCGATTTCAACTACTTTTGATTTGATACCCTCAGAACGACGGACAACCAGATCAGTTGAGTCAAACTTTAGAGGAATTGCCACGAGTTGTAGTGCTCGACTTAGCACTAATTGGCAGAATTCTTGATTCTTGTGGAAAATTCGTACAACGTCAGCGATCAGATGATTTGTTGAAAGCACTTTTAGAAGTTGTACGAGGAGGAATAAAGATCTCCTTCCTTTTTGAGATGAACTTTCTAATTCAAATGAATTAGAACGAAGATGATTCGAATTGTGACTGAGTTTAGAAGAATTTTGTGACGACGATGAGTTGACTTTTGATAGATGGACGAAGTGTTGATGAAGTAATCGACTAGAGTTTCTGACTTCTCTGATTGATTGAGATGTCGAACTAATTGAGAAGAACGATTCAGAGTAAGATTAAAAGTAAACTCTGGATTTAGTTCCGAGATGTGAATTCTTATTGCAGTCCTTTGATTCTAGCCTCGACCTTGTAATAGAATCGTGTTTGATTTCGAGGACGAAATCGATTCTTAGAGGGGGAGAATTGTAACGCCCATAAATTATCTTAATGGACTTTATTTGAGATAATAAGAGATTTTAGAAGTCGAGGGCTGATTCAAGTTTGATCAGGGACTAAAATGCAATTTTTGGAATTTTCAGGAACTAAAACGCAAAAATGGGATTTGTTATATAATCCAAGACTTTGACTAAGTCTTTATCTTCTCCCCATCATCCCCTCCATCGGTTTCTCTCCATTGAAGGTGAGAGAAAATCTTCCAAGCTTTTGGGATTTCCATTTTAGCTCGATTCGTCCGTTGGAAATTGATCTGAAGTTGATATTTGCGATCACAGCAACGAGTGCTCCGTTTGGAAGTAAGTTTATCTTATTTATGAGATGTTTAAATTTTTGGATGTCTTTAGAATTGATTTATATTCGGAGAGGACAATTTTGAGATAGCTGTGATAGTATATCTAAGATGGTTCGAAGAAATAACGACGATTGGAATTGATATGATATTTGTTGTTATTTTCGAAAATTGGAGTTTTGTGATGTGTTGGGATTGTGATGGAATTGATGTTTGAGGATTGGAATGAGTATATTGAGTTGTTGAATTGCTGTCTGCATTTCCGGTTTGATCAATTTATAGCCGTTATGCCGTCAGTTTGAGTTTTGGATATCGTTTCGATGTTTTGAACGTATCGAGTTTGATTGAGATTTTAGATGTCGATATTGATCCTTTTGACTACTTCTGATAGATTGAAGTGAAGTCGACAGAGTTGCGAGGTAGCAGCTTTGGTCAGTTGAGAAGATTGAAGTCGGTACAATATCGATTTTCTTATTTATCGATCGAAGAAGTTTGTTTGAGTTTTGAATTGAATTGAATTGGATATTGATTATTATCCTTATTGTTGTTTTTAGATTTCAATACCTTCGAAGAGAATAAGGTAAAAGACGACTTAGAATTGAATGGAACGATTAACTCGAATTAGACTTTATTCGAGTGTTCCGAAGAAATCACATACTTGTATGATCGAATACTTATTTGAAATCTTATTGAATGTTTAATTGAATGCATGAGATTGTATATGCATTTATATTGACTAAATCATGTTTGAATGATTATTTGAATTGATGAATGAAAGCATGATTGAATGCTTATATGAACTGATTATTGAAATGATGTTAGAATGCATGAGATGACATATGCATTCATATTGAGCCTTGATTCATTTCAATTTGATTAGACGTTCTGGAGATTATAGTTGAGTGGCCTTGGTAGGCGAATTACTACAAGCGTCGATTAACTCTCTATAATGCTCTGGAGTCTAGAGGATTAAAATATGCCTCGTCCACCTCGAGAGGGGAGTTCGGTGTGATTGTTGGATATTTTAACCTCGGGATCCCAAACCGAAGAAAAAAAGAAAGAAGAATTCCATTCGATTATCTTAGTCTGATAATCCAGAAGTTTTAAAGACATGCATATCATTTTAATTCAGTACTTGAATGAATTACTTGAATTGATCTTGATGTGATAGATATTTGGAAGTGATACATGTCATGGCATGATGTGTTTATTTGATATGCATGATAGTCTCTTTTACTGGGAATATTATTCTCACCGGATTATCCGGCTGTTGTCTTTGTTTGTATGTGTACTTGGCAACAAGTGGAGCAGGATGAGTCAGAGACGACAGGGATAGAACGAGATTGAAGACTAGAAGTGAGACTTCGAGTTAGAATTGAAAATGCATGTCAATCTAGTTTATGCTTTGAAATCATGTTAGAATTCGAATGTATTGTATTTGATTTTGAAGTAGGGAATATTAGAATCGATTGAATGATGAATATTGAAGTTTGCATGTTGTTGAATTTGAAAGAGTGGGTGCCCGGATAGCCAACTTGTTGCTTAGGGCTTTGATGACTCTTTATGTAAACAATCTTTTGTTTTAATATAATTTACACTTTTATCATGGCATTGACTTTATCTTTTTTCATATTGTTATATTGTGATATACTATTGTTGTTTTGATAAAGACCTTGAATATACTATAGTGTATGTAAGATGTGGTAGCACATGGTGATGGCTATCATGAAACACAATCTTATAGTCACTGTATATTCTAAACAGTTCCTAGTCAATTGAGCCGTCCGATAATAAGGATAAGGATCGCTCGAGATTGAGACTAGCATTTGCGATGCCGAGTATCACATTTCATTGGTATGGAACATAGAGATGTTCAAAGCATGCAAATGGATATTCATATGATGAATGTTCGAACTACCCTATTCGGACTTACCAAGTGGTTATCACTTATCGAGTGGATAAAGTCCGCGGTTTTGGTTGTACACCATTAGTCTTTATTACTTGAAACATCATTGAGACTCTATATGCTAGTCCTGTACTTTGACTCGTTTACCGACTCTATTGGGGTCATCAGGTGTCGAGATTGGGTACAGTTACAACACATATAGGAGTCGATGCTTTGTTGTCAAGGATTCACCACATACTTGCGAGTGTGGATATCCTATGCTATCTGAGGAGATATTAGTGTGACGAATCTCTGGCCAGAGTGCATGATGTGTTTTAGGTTAATGGGTTATCCTAGTAACACATGCGATGTCAATATTTGATCTTCAAGATGTTATGCATAGTTATCGAATCTCGAACGACTCTCGATGCACCAATGGTTGTTGATTCGATCGGGATATTTGGTTGAAGGGACCGTACTGTACGCTAACCAAAATCTACTGGTTCTTGCAGGCACTATCAGTAATACCTAGGGAATCATGGGGCGATGTTGCTAGACGCTCTTACCATGATTCGATGGGTAAGTCGGAAATTGTTGTTCCGAGTCACAAGGAGTTGTGAGCCCACGGCTAGCTGTATTCCTGAACCATTGAGGGTTACACAAGTAATGGATTACTAAAACCCCGTAGAGATAGTTAAATTTAAAGATTTAAATTTAATGAAAGAGAAGTTGGACTTCTTAACTAAAGGGAGTGGGATTTCCTAAAATGACATAGGGATGGACATTTTTGGAAATCACTGAATTCGGATTCAGAAAAATTATCTTGACTTTAAAAGATGCAGAAATGGTTTCTGTGCACATTGGTAAAATCAGTTTATCAATTGGAGTCACGATGAATTTTATATTAATTTTTAGAACAACGGACTTGGCTTGTTGGGCTTAAGTTATGGATTATGGGCCCTAAGGAGTTAGAGTCCAAATATAATTATAACTTAATCTAGTCTAGAAATTATCTATAAATACATGTAGTGGGTTCGAAAATTATATGTGCTTTCAGTCTTCAATTTTCGAACACTGCATAATTATTTCTAAGGGTTTTTCGAAATCCTTGTCCCTCCGAGAGAAAATTCAGACTTGTGATTTTTGTGAAAAATTACAATTCTGAATTAACAGATCAAATCTGTTTATTCTCTACGCAAACTTCTGATTGATTTCTAGTGCAATCAATCAGAGAGTTTCTGTTTTCTGTTCGTGGACCTTATTCCGGAGATTGATCGTGAAGCCATCAGTTCCCGGGATTTACAAGAAGAGCAGATTAAATTCTGTTGGAGTCCACAATCTCGATTCGAGATTCAAAGGTAAAATTTATAATTGTGATTATTTATTTTACTTGAACAAATTTAATCGTAAAAGTTTTGATACCCACATATGGAATCGTTCCATATAAAATTTTAAACTTCCGCTGCACCGGGTATCAATTCTTAATTGATCTGAACACCGTTTTCCAACAGTGGTATCAGAGACAGGTTGCTCAGATCAAACTATTAAATTAATCGATTGTACAAAATTTTTAAAGCCTCGGTTTTTGAAACAAAACGATTTTTTTAAAAATTAAAATTAATGGGCACATCGGGCAGCGAGCGTCGCTGCCCAGGGGCAGCGGACGACGCTGCCCAAGGGCAGCGAGCCCATCGCTGCCCAGGGCAGCGCTGGGCGCCGCCCAGGGCAGCGATCGTCGCTGCCCAAGGGGCGGCGACGGGCTGCCCGGCCCGACCCTTTTTGGGGCTCGGGCTGCCCGGGATTGTCCCGGGCAGCCCGGGGAAAAATTATTTTAATTTTTTATTAAATTTTGAATTTTTGAAATTCTAGAGTTTGATCCGATCGAAAATTGTTTTTGATTAGATCACGAGGCATCGGATCGAATTGTTCGAGTTCGAAATTTTTAAAATTGATTTTTGGATAAATTTGAATTTTTGGAAAATCTATAAATTTTATCCGTTAGATTAGATTTTATAAAATTAATTATTTTGGTACAATTGATGATAAGATATGATCTTATGGATGGATAAGATAAAATATGATTTTATCTTTTAATTATGATGCCATTGCATGTTTATCCAATTATTTTAATTATTGAATTAATTATTGGATAAAAGGATGATCGATTGCCATGACCAATATTTTAGGTGTATGTTAGGTAATTTACATTTGTCTTATTGTTGTTGGTGTTTATTAATGGGCTTGGTTTATAGCCCAATATGATTGTCATATGTAATGAAAGTGGGCCTGGTTTATGGCCCGTTCCCACCCCTAAAATGTATCCCATTTTTGTCATTGAAATTTATTGTAAATTTATTAGACTTAGTGAGAGATAAAGTTTTGAAGAAATGGTGGGCCCATCAGACAATGAAGACGAAGAAATGTAAATTGGAAGCTCAATGTAATAGGATTGCCTTGCATACTTGCATATCACCTAGGATTGGACTTAGACTCGTGATTGGCAACCACGGGTCGATTAGTAATGGAATCGATCATCCTAAAATAATATATGATATTATTGATGTATGCATGTTTAGACATAAATTGTATGAATCCCGCAAGCATACAGAAATATGCATGATGAGACAAATTTTCAAAATAAAATCCCTCATTTTAAATATGATTTAAAATTGATATCAAGATAAACAAAAGGGAATTTTAAATATTGTTTAAATATTCCTACCTTCCATCAACGATCAATGTATGTGATGCTACCCGCGGATACGGTCCGAATCATATTATTGGGGGGGCCCGTCCGTCGGAAAGCTGTACATTGGATCGACACATATTGTAAGTTGGGTGGAACTCCCATGGGATTGGCTCATATTATTGGGGATCTACATGGCGACCGTCCATCACAACTTAATATTGATGGGTCATCTTGACATGTCACAATAAACGGCATCATATTATTGGGCCCTTATTGGACATGAGGTAAAAACATGGAGGTTGCTTTGGAATCAATTGGGCTCTACCTTTTGAAAATTATGGTTGGCTGATATTATTCGGGACCATAGTTTGTCAATTGGACTCCATGTTCCCACTAAAGAAAATGTTTCTCGTTTTCACTAGAGGGTAGTGAAATCGTCAAAATAGTGGGAGTGTAATTCATAAAATGAAATTCGCCATATTTTATGTCTTAGTAAATTAATTAAACAAATCATCGATAATTGTCTGTTTCCTTCTCAGTATATCATTATGATGAATATTCGTAATCCACATGTTTCAATTCTCGAGCATAACAAATATTATGGCGCAAACTATACGTAATGATTCCATAAGTTAAGATTGTCCTAAGTTCGGAAAAGATTTTCTAAGTGTTAGAAAAGGCTTCTCCGAAAACAGCCCCGGCTGATGTAACTGCCGAAAGGTTGGCCGAACTAGAGAAATGGTTGGACCATGATCTCAAGGCCAAATGTTACATGCAAAATTGGACAAGTCTAAACAAGTTTGCCATCACTGCAAGAAACCCGGTCATTGGAAACGTAACCGCAAAGAATATATATATCAAGTAGTTACGAACTACAAAGGATATATTAAATAAATGTTTCGCTTAATACTTCTTCTTGGGTATTGGATACCGAATGTGGATTTCACATTTGCAATGAGTTGCAGATGATCACAAGTCGTAAGCTTAGGATGGGTTAGACCCAGTTAAGGCTTGGGAATGGTTCCCAAGTTTAATCCAAAAGCTATGGGAAACATTTTTTTGAATTTTGCAAAACGATTTTAAGCTATATTTTGAGAGAGATGTTTTTATTTGTGCCAAGATTTCATTAAAACATTATTTCTATGTTTGATAGAGATGGTCTTTCTTGAAATTTTGCGAATGAGATTTGCAATATTTACAAGAATAAATGTTTTATTTGAAATGGACAAATTAAAACAATCCATATAACTTAAAATTAAAAGACGTTCCAATTAATTATGTTGATAAACCGGTAACAACAAATAAAAGGAAAAAAGATAGTCAAAACCCGGCAAACCTTTGGCATGCTAGGCTAGGTCATATTTCCTCAAGGAGGATGAACAAGCTAGTGAGAGAAGGCATGTTTGATATGTCTGATATTAACTCTCTACCTACTTGTGAATCCTGCCTAAAGGGAAAAATGACTAAATCTCCTTTCAAAGGGAAACCTGAGCGTAGCCAAAACCCGTTGGATTTGATCCATACGGATGTTTGCGGTCCATTTAGGATTGGTACTAAAAGTGGCAACACCTACTTCATTACCTTTACTGATGATTATTCAAGGTATGGGTAATTATATTTAATGAAATATAAGTCTGAAGCATTTGAAAGGTTCAAAGAATTCAAGGCTGAAGTAGAAAACATGCAAGGTAAAAGTATTAAAGCACTTCGATCGGATCGAGGTGGAGAATACTTAAGTACCGAGTTTTTGGACTATCTAAAAGAGAATGGGATTCTCTCTCAGTGGACTCCTCCTATGACACCTCAGCTGAATGGTGTCTCGGAGCGTCGCAATCGAACTTTTTTGGACATGGTTCGATCCATGATGAGCTTCACTGAGCTTCCACCTTCGTTTTGGGGCTACGCGTTTGAAACGGCGGTATTGTTGTTGAACAACATTCACACTAAAGCAGTAGATAAGACACCATACGAGTTATGGAATGGCAAAGCTCCTAAGTATTCGTACTTGAGGATTTGGGGATGTCCTGCTTACGTGAAGCAGACAGTGGGAGATAAGTTGGATAGTCGATCCTCCTTATGTTATTTTGTGGGGTATCCAAAGAATTCAATCGGATATTATTTCTATCATCCTAATGAAACAAAAGTGTTTGTTTCAAGGAATGCCACCTTCTTGGAGAAGGAGTTCTTATTGGATAAGAAAGGCAAGATGATGGAACTCGAAGAATTAGAGAAGAACCCGAGGTACAAAATAACGATCCTACACCTCAAGATTCATCACAAGACACGCCTATTGCTAGGAAATCCGAAAGTACTTCTAGACCTCCTGTTAGATATGGTCTTCTTCTTGAAGGGGATCAAGGTGATCCCGACATTGGATGTGATCCAAGAAACTTCAAGGAAGCAATTTCTGATGCGGATTCAAATTTATGGCTTGAAGCTATGCAATCGGAAATAGACTCGATGCATACTAACCAAGTTTGGTCTTTAGTAGATCCTCCCGATGGAATTATTCCAATAGGGTGTAAATGGATCTACAAGAGAAAGCTTGGGCCTGACGGAAAGGTATTGACCTACAAGGCACGATTGGTGGCAAAAGGTTATACTCAAAGACAAGGAGTTGACTATGATGAAACCTTTTCACCAGTCGCAATGTTCAAGTCCATAAAAATCCTTATTGCCATAGTAGCATGGTATGACTATGAGATATGGCAAATGGATGTAAAGACTGCTTTTCTTAATGGAAACATTAAGGAAGAGATCTATATGATGCAGCCTGAGGGATACACATCCATGGGAAGCGAGCATAAGGTATGCAAGCTTCAGAGATCAATTTATGGTCTCAAACAAGCATCAAGAAGTTGGAACCAGAAATTTGATGAAACAATAAAGGATTTTGGTTTCATCAAGAACCCGGAGGAACCATGCGTGTACAAGAAAGTAGTTAAGGATGCGGTAACATTCTTAGTACTTTATGTTGATGACATTCTACTCATGGGGAATGACGTAGGGATGTTACAGTCAACAAAGATATGGTTATCATGTAGATTCTCGATGAAGGATTTGGGTGAGGCATCCTATATTCTAGGGATACAGATCTATAGAGATAGATCTAAGAGAATGATAGGACTTACTCAATCAACCTACATCGACACCATATTGAAAAGGTTTTCAATGGATGGGTCCAAGAGAGGACATCTACCTATGTGTCATGGAGTTTCTCTATCTAAGTCTATGTGTCCTAAGACTGATGAAGAGATAGAGAAGATGACACACATACCATATGCGTCAGTCATTGGCAGTATCATGTATGGGATGATATCTACCAGATCGGATGTGGCCTATGCTCTGAGCGTCACGAGCAGATATCAAGCCAATCCCGGTCAAATGCATTGGAAAGCCGTGAAGGATATTCTTAAGTACTTGTGAAGGACTAAGAATGTGTTCATGGTTTATGGAGGGAGAGAATTGAAATTGGAAGGCTACACCGACTCTAGATTCCAATGTGACGTGGATGACTCGAAGTCAACATCTGGATTTGTATTCGTGCTCAATGGCGGTGCTGTCTCTTGGAAGAGTTCCAAGCAAGACACCACAGCGGATTCCACCACTGAGGCAGAATACATTGCAGCATCAGCTGCTGCTAAAGAGGCGGTTTGGATAAGGAAATTCATCCAAGGGTTGGGTGTAATTCCTGAAGTTGTTGGTCCAGTCCCGGTGTACTGTGACAACACGGGTGCCGTTGCTCAGGCAAAGGAACCAAGGTCTCATCAGAAGTCCAAACACGTACTGAGGAAATACCACATCATCCGGGAGATCGTGGAAAGAGGAGACATCACTGTCGAAAGAGTGGCCTCTGCAGACAATATCGCTGATCCGCTTACTAAGCCCTTGCCAGGACCATTGTTTGACAAACATCGCGAAGCAATGTGATTACGTAGTATGACTAGTTGGCTCATAGGGCAAGTGGGAGATTGAAAGAGTGGTGCCCGGATAGCCAACTTGTGGCTTAGGGCTTTGATGACTCTTTATGTAAACAATCTTTTGTTTTAATATAATTTACACTTTTATCATGGCATTGACTTTATCTTTCTTCATATTGTTATATTGTGATATACTATTGTTGTTTTGATAAAGACCTTGAATATACTATAGTGTATGTAAGATGTGGTAGCACATGGTGATGGCTATCATGAAACACAATCTTATAGTCACTGTATATTCTAAACAGTTCCTAGTCAATTGAGCCGTCCGATAATAAGGATAAGGATCGCTCGAGATTGAGACTAGCATTTGCGATGCCGAGTACCACGTTTCATTGGTATGGAACATAGAGATGTTCAAAACATGCAAATGGATATTCATATGATGAATGTTCGAACTATCCTATTCGGACTTACCAAGTGGTTATCACTTATCGAGTGGATAAAGTCCGCGGTTTTGGTTGTACACCATTAGTCCTTATTACTTGAAACATCATTGAGACTCTATATGCTAGTCCTGTACTTTGACTCGTTTACCGACTCTATTGGGGTCATCAGGTGTCGAGATTGGGTACAGTTACAACACATATAGGAGTCGATGCTTTGTTGTCAAGGATTCACCACATACTTGCGAGTGTGGATATCCTATGCTATCTGAGGAGATATTAGTGTGACGAATCTCTGGCCAGAGTGCATGATGTGTTTTAGGTTAATGGGTTATCCTAGTAACACATGCGATGTCAATATTTGATCTTCAAGATGTTATGCATAGTTATCGAATCTCGAACGACTCTCGATGCACCAATGGTTGTTGATTCGATCGGGATATTTGGTTGAAGGGACCGTACTGTACGCTAACCAAAATCTACTGGTTCTTGCAGGCACTATCAGTAATACCTAGGGAATCATGGGGCGATGTTGCTAGACGCTCTTACCATGATTCGATGGGTAAGTCGGAAATTGTTGTTCCGAGTCACAAGGAGTTGTGAGCCCACGGCTAGCTGTATTCCTGGACCATTGAGGGTTACACAAGTAATGGATTACTAAAACCTCGTAGAGATAGTTAAATCTAAAGAGTTAAATTTAATGAAAGAGAAGTTGGACTTCTTAACTAAAGGGAGTGGGATTTCCTAAAATGACATAGGGATGGACATTTTTGGAAATCACTGAATTCGGATTCAGAAAAATTATCTTGACTTTAAAAGATGCAGAAATGGTTTCTGTGCACATTGGTAAAATCAGTTTATCAATTGGAGTCACGATGAATTTTATATTAATTTTTAGAACAACGGGCTTGACTTGTTGGGCTTAAGTTATGGATTATGGGCCCTAAGGAGTTAGAGTCCAAATATAATTATAACTTAATCTAGTCTAGAAATTATCTATAAATACATGTAGTGGGTTCGAAAATTATATGTGCTTTCAGTCTTCAATTTTCGAACACTGCATAATTATTTCTAAGGGTTTTTCGAAATCCTTGTCCCTCCGAGAGAAAATTCAGACTTGTGATTTTTGTGAAAAATTACAATTCTGAATTAACAGATCAAATCTGTTTATTCTCTACGCAAACTTCTGATTGATTTCTAGTGCAATCAATCAGAGGGTTTCTGTTTTCTGTTCGTGGACCTTATTCCGGAGATTGATCGTGAAGCCATCAGTTCCCGGGATTTACAAGAAGAGCAGATTAAATTCTGTTGGAGTCCACAATCTCGATTCGAGATTCAAAGGTAAAATTTATAATTGTGATTATTTATTTTACTTGAACAAATTTAATCGTAAAAGTTTTGATACCCACATATGGAATCGTTCCATATAAAATTTTAAACTTCCGCTGCACCGGTTATCAATTCTTAATTGATCTGAACACCGTTTTCCAACAGAATTCAAAATTGAGCATGCTAGATTGTTATTGGATTGAGTTGGAAATAAATTTTTGAATGAAGGAAAATCAATTTTCTGGGCAGACAGTCTTGCTCGATCGGTAGACTTTTACCGATCGAGCGAGCACCTCCCGAGCTGAGGCAGGAACTTCTTGTTTTTGTTCTCGCTCGATCCGCAGGATCTTGCGGATCGAGCGAGCACCCTTTTGGCTGAGGCAGAAAGTTTATCTTTTTGTTCTCGCTCGATCGGTAAGATTTTACCGATCGAGCGAGCACTGTTCCTTTAAAAAAAAAAATTTTATTGTCTTTTATTAATTTCTTATCTTATGGATCGTGTATGTTTAGCGATGAGATTAGCACTTGATTAGATGATTAGAATCGGGGTCTCTCACTTACCTTTGTCCTTTTTCCTTACATTCATCTCCAACTCATATGTTCGGAGTGAACTCATCAATTCATCCAATCCCAGAATTGATGTGTCTTTTGATTCATCAATTGCACAAATCTTCATTTGAAAGCTTTCAGGCAGTGATCTCAACACTTTGCTCACAAGTCGTTCATTCGAAATAGCATCACCAAGATCAATTGCCTCATTTTCAATCTTCCTCAAGCGGCGTTCATAATTATCAATCGTCTCACTTTCTTCCATTCTCAGATTTTCAAAATGAGTAGTGATAATCCTTCTTTTGGTTCGACGCACACTATCGGATCCTTTACAGTGCATTTGAAGTTTTTTACAGGCCTGTTTAGCACAAACACATATTCGAAGCAGCAGTTTCTTCGGCATTCCACTCCGTTTCTGGTTTGAGTGGAAAGTCTCCTTCTCCATCAGTTCTCCTTGGAGGATTCCAGCCTTGTAGCACACGTTTCCATGCCCTTTCATCAATCGATTTGATATAGGCATGCATCCTGACTTTCCAGATAGCATAGTTGGATCCATCCAAGGTTGGAGGATGTTGAGCAGTTCCTGAATAAGGTATTTCCATTGTGATGTACTATCAAACACAAAAACAGAATCACACTTAGTATCGTCAAGTGAATGTCTCCGATGCCACTTGTTAGGTTTGGACAGTCTAAAATCATAGAAATACAAGAAATAACTTTTGAGTGAGTGTTATCTGTCAGTGTTGTCAACACTTCATGATAACTCTGTGCAGCAGAATAATTAACTAACAGTAAAATTAAATAACAACACAGATAATTATGCACAAGTATCAAGTACTTGTGCGATGCCTCATGGCAAAATAATCACTAGAAAAACCAAATCAGTTTACAAAACCCAACTAGTGATTGTTTTATGAAAAACTACTTTTCTCAACAGATTGAGAAAATAAACGACTCCCTAGAAACTAGTAAGAACTAGAATAATAAACAAATAGGAAGTATTAAGCCGAAAAACAAAAACCAAAGAAACACTTTCTGAAAAACACTTCTGTAGTGACCCTGCATGGAATCACCTACTAACTGGCAACTAATAGCTTGCATTAAACTTAATACATAAAAATACTTAACAGAGTAAAAACGTGCGGAAACATAACCAAAATTTACATATCAGCTTAGTAATATAATCTAGGCTTAAATTTGTAGTGATACAACCATATCGAAAACTTAAAAGTAAATATTATACAGCTATATCGAATCCTGCTGTATAATAAACTCCTCAAGGCTCCTGCTCCCTAGTCCTGCCTTGAACTACCAGCTCCGTCCATCCTGCGACCTGCCCCATGAAATAGGGTGTCCAAGATAACAACTAGGATGTGAGCGCTAACGCCCAGTACATAAACATGAGTAAACATATGTATATAATGCATGCAACATGATGACTAGTAAAAGGTCATCCGAAAAGTCATGCTCAGTACCGGCGCCACATGAGTGCTGCCACTGCACGGATCAATCTCTGGGTGCAACCACACTCGTCTAGTACACCAGAGTAGACATACATAAATGCCCCCGCCGTCGCGGTACTCTCAGTGACAGACTATCGAGTATAGAGATGAGCGGCTCTATAATCAGGTATAACAAGGTATAGGCTCAACGTGTATATGCACATGACATATGAGTATAGAAAGCAGTAAATCATATATCATGCCATATAATAATGCCAAATAAATGCAACATATAAACATGTATACTCGCTGGCAATCTCAGTCAATGTCTACGTACCTCTAGGCTAGTTCAAGTCTAGTAGATCCTAGGTTCCAAGCTTATATTCAAAAGTTCATCGTATCACTACACAAGTTCTATAAGCCTTAACTAAGCTAATACGTACTCCCAAAATTTAAATAGATTCCCGAACCATACCTTCGTCCGTAGATAGCCCTTTGGAGTCGCTAGTCCCGGATGACTATAACCACACCTTGGTTATTCCAGAACCTCTATTATAACCGATAGGGCCCTCAACTGTATAACTCACACTATATAACTGAAGAAGGAAAGCTCGGGAATTCGTAATTGAAATGAATATGAGAAGCCCTATTTATAGGCAAAATTCCCGGCCAGGATCGGAACCACCGATCTCAGGATCGGAGCTTCCGATCCAGCTCACGGCATGCATGCGTGACACGTCGGGATCAGAACTTCCGATCCGACGATCGGAGCTTCTGATCTCCCCTCCGTCCAACACTTGTCAAAACTCGTGGCTGAGTCATCGAGCAAAGCTGGCAGCCGGAGATCGGAACTTCCATTGCTGGATCGGAGTTTCCGATCTCGGTGCTTCCGATGAGCTTCCGAAGTGGCTGGGATCGGAGCTTCCGATCTGGGTTCAGAGCTTCCGATCCGGCCCAAAATTCAAAAGCCCAAATTCTCTTCTGAAGTCCAATAACACTCCGAAATTGATTAATTACTAACCCTTAATCATGTTTATCATATTATTATCTTAAAATGGAATCTGGGTTACTACATTCCCCCCAACTTTAGATATTTCTTCCGCGAAATAACATCTAAAGACAAATCAAGATAACAATATGAAACATCAAACCATGTTTTATTACAACAACTGTAATTACATCTTACATGGTAATCAAAATTACAAAGCAAACAACTCAGGATATTCCGCTTGCATACGACTCTCAGTTTCCCAAGTTGATTCTTCAACGCCTCGGCGCTGCCATTGTACCATCACAAGTGGTATATTATTGTTTCGAAGAACTTTCTCCTTCCTGTCTAGGATACAGATTGTTCGTTCAACAAAAGACAGATCTGGCTCTAGCTGAATATCAGTAGACTGAATCACATGAGATTCATCAGCTATGTATTGTCGAAGAAACGACACATGAAAAACATTGTGTATACTGGAAATAGATGGCGGTAAAGCCAAACGGTAAGCAACATCTCCAATATTCTCCAGTATCTGGAAAGGCCCAATGAAACGAGGAGACAACTTGCCTTTCACACCGAATCTCATCACCTTCCTGAAAGGTGATACTCGTAGGAACACATATTCACCAGGCTCAAACTGAAGTGGCCTGCGGCGAATATTCGCATAACTGGCTTGCCGATCTTGAGCAACTTTGATCCTATGTTTGATCAAATCTACCTTGTCTACAATCTGCTGCACCAATTCAGGACCCTCGACTTGCCGTTCCCCGAATTCATCCCAGAATAACGGAGTATGACACTGTCGACCATACAATGCCTCGAAAGGTGCCATATCAATACTACGATGATAACTGTTATTGTAGGCAAATTCGATCAAAGGTAATTGATCCTGCCAAGATAAGCCAAAATCCATACAGACGAACGTAGCATATCCTCTAGCGTACGAATAGTGCGCTCTGACTGCCCATCAGTCTCCGGATGATATGCAGTGCTTAAACTCAGAGTGGTACCCAACGCCTGCTGAAAACTACCCCAGAAACGTGAGGTAAATCGCGGGTCTCTATCACTGACTATACTCACTGGAATCCCATGCAATCGCACTATCTCCTGGATATATAAGTGTGTCATGCGATCATAAGAATACTCCCGATTATAAGGAATGAAATGTGCTGATTTCGTCAAATGGTCAACGAAAACCCAGATAGCATCACACTGACGTGAATACATAGGAAAGTGGGTGACAAAATCCATAGTCACGTGCTCCCACTTCCATTCGGGAATCTCAAGATTCTGCAGTAATCCACCTGGTCGTCGATGTTCAGCCTTGACCTGTTGAAAAACCAAACATCTAGAAACAAATTGATACACACTTCGCTTCATCCCTTTCCACCAGAATATAGTTCGCAAGTCCTTATACATTTTCATGCTTCCAGGATGAACTGATAATCGACTCCTGTGAGCTTGAGATAGAATATCATTTCTGAGCTCCGCAACATTAGGTACAACCACTCGATTAGATAGGCACAATAAACCATCTGCCTGAAAATGGAATCCAGATGTATTAACTCCATTGGCTAGACGTGCCAAACGCTGAGTCTTAACATCAGATATCTGAGCATATCTGATCCGAGAATACAATGCTGGCTCAGATAGAATAGTATACAAACGAATCCCATTTCTCCCTTTCTTGTGCTTGAGCGTAAAACTCAATAAACAACACTCTTGAATCATATGAGATATTTCATTAGTCTGAAGTGCAGAAAGTCTCACCTGCCCACTCAAGGCATCAGTAGTAAGATTAGCAGAACCTGGATGATATTTGATTTCACAATCATAATCCTTCAAAAGATCCATCCAGCGTCTCTGTCGCATATTCAACTCTACCTGAGTGAATAAATACTTCAAACTCTTGTGATCCGTAAATATCTCAAATTTCTTGCCATAAAGATAATGCCTCCAAATCTTGAGTGCAAATACAATGGCGGCTAACTCGAGATCATGTACTGGATAATTATTCTCATGCGTCTTCAATTGTCGAGAAGCATAGGCAATAACATGTCCATATTGTGTCAAAATACATCCTAACCCCTGACCAGAGGCATCAGTATAGACAACATAACCTCCTGATCCAGAAGGTAGAGCTAGCACATGTGCAGTAGTAAGACGTCTACGCAGCTCATGAAATGACTCCTCACAATCCGAGGACCATATGAAGGTAACATCTTTCCGAGTAAGCTGAGTCAAAGGCCTGGCCAACTGTGAAAAATTCTCGATGAACCGACGGTAATATCCAGCTAGACCCAAGAAACTACGAATCTCAGCAACCGTCGTCGGACGAGACCAGTTCAGCACTGCCTCTATCTTACTTGGATCAACAGATATCCCTTCACTAGAAATTACATGACCGAGAAACACTACCCGATCAAGCCAAAATTCACACTTGCTCAATTTTGCATACAACTGCTTATCTCGTAACGTCTGTAAAACAATCCTTAGATGATGTGCATGCTCATCCTTGACATGAGAATAGACAAGAATATCATCAATGAAGACGATGACAAATCTATCCAGATATTCTCGAAATACCTGATTCATCAGATTCATAAAGACTTCCGGAGCATTCTTCAAACCGAATGGCATCACCAGAAACTCATAATGCACGTATCTGGTCCTGAAAGCAGTCGTAGAAATATCTGAGTCTCGTACCCGCATCTGGTGGTATCCAGATCTCAGATCTATCTTAGAATAGATAGAAGTACCCTGTAATTGATCGAACAGATCATCAATCCACGGCAAAGGATACTTATTCTTGATGGTGACACGATTCAGCTGCCTGTAATCAATACATAATAGCATTGATCCATCCTTCTTCTTGACAAATAACACAGGTGCTCCCCACAAAGAAACACTCGGACGAATATATCCCTTATCAAGCAGATCTTGTAACTGTTGTTTCAATTCCCTCATATCTGACGGTGCCAGACGATAAAGTGCTCGGGATATAGGTGTAGTTCCTGGTACTAGATCAATACCAAATTCAACCTCTCGAACTGAAGGAAAACTAGGAATCTCATCAGGGAATACGTCAGGAAACTCGCTGACAACCGGTAGCTGATCAATACCCGGACTACTCGTGGACATATCAACTGCATAGATGAGGTAGCCCTACCCACCTGACTCCAAGACATCACATTCCTTCAGAGCCGAAACAAGTGGCATCGGAGGTCGCGCACCCTCACCATAAAAGTACCAGCTATCACCCTCAACAGGATGAAATTGTACCAGACGCTGATAACAATCCACAGTAGCGTGATACAAAGCCAGCATATCTATTCCCAAAATACAATCAAAATCTGCCATCGCTAATATCAACAAATTAGCCGATAACACATTACCCTCAAACTCCAGAAGGCAACCCATCACTAGACGCTTAGTTACTACCTCCTGCTCCAACGGAGTAGATACAACTAAATCCATATCTAATGATACATAAGGTAATCTATGTCTCTTAACGAAGCGACTAGAAATAAAGGAATGCGATGTTCCAGTATCAATTAAGACAAGTGCAGGAATACCACATAACAAAAAGTTACCTGCCAACATGCGATCGCTTCCCTTAGTAGCCTGCTCCTGAGACAGAGCAAATACCTGCCCTTGAGTCTGGGGACGATAACCAGAAGAACTCTGTGGTGATGGCTGCTGACGTGGAAAATTAGAAGCCTGAGATCCAACCTGGGATCCCGATCCACTAGCAGAACCCATGCGCTGAGGACAATCTCTCCACAGATGTCCCTGCTGACCACAAATATAACAAGCACCAGTAGCTCTCCGACATGAAGCTACATGATTCTTCCCACCACAGTGGCTGAAAAACTTCTCCTTCTTCTTCTTCTTCCCAAAGCGAAATGTACCTCGTGAACCATGAGAACCAGACGAAGTAGTAGGAGTAGAAGAAGACATGGGTACAGATTGCACAACAGATTGAGCTCGAGGCTCAAAAGATCCACTAGGCTGTGCTGACATCATCAACTATGCCCGCCTGTTGCTGGTCTCCACAAGACGGCAACAGTTCACCAAAGTCTCATAAGATGTCGGATCATCACAAACGACAACTTGTGAGTAGATATCCTGATTCAGGCCTTGCAGAAAAATATCATACTTTGATGCATCACTGTTACTGATATGAGGACTGAAAGGTAGCAGATCAAGAAATCATTGCTGATATTGATCAATATTCATTGATCCTTGCCTCAGAGTAAGCAACTCCATCGATCGTGCTTGGCGAACAGCCGGAGGAAAATACAGTTTCTGAAACTGCTGACAGAAATCCCCCCAAGTTACCTGTCCTATCTCAGTACGTGCCTGAGCAGCCTTGGCATCCCACCAAAAATGTGCAATATCCTCTAGAACGAATTCTAGAACTTCCAGTTTCTGCTCCTCAGTGCACTCGAAAGCCCGAAACGTACTCTCAAGTTTAGACATCCAACTTCTAGCTTGTTCAGGATTCTCGCCTCCCACCAAGGGTTTCGGCCCTACTTGCATGAACTTATTGATAGTGTAGCGACGTCTACCCTCATAAGGACGATGTCGATCATCCTGATGGTGATGGTGACGATAATGATGACCACCTCCCTGGCCAACACTACCGTGACTCTCGCCAACCATATCCTGAAAAGAATTGCACATTAAAATCCCAATGCACAAGAATTACTCAAAACTAAACTAAATCCCAAGTACTAATCCCAAAATCTATGCATACTTTGATATAAAAAATGTAGTGACCCTGCATGGAATCACCTACTAACTGGAAACTAATAGCATGCATTAAACTTAATACAACAAAATACTTAACATAGTAAAAACGTGCGGAAACATAACCAAAATTTACATATCAGCTTAGTAATATAATCAAGACTTAAATCTGTAGTGATACAACCATATCGAAAACTTAAAAGTAAATATTATACAGCTATATCGAATACTGTTGTATAATAAACTCCTCAAGGCTCCTGTTCCCTAGTCCTGCCTTGAACTACCAGCTCCGTCCATCCTGCGACCTGCCCCGTGAAATAGGGTGTCCAAGATAACAACTAGGACGTGAGCGCTAACGCCCAGTACATAAACATGAGTAAACATATGTATATAATGCATGCAACATGATGACTGGTAAAAGGTCATCCGAAAAGTAATGTTTAGTACCGGCGCCACATGAGTGCTGCCACCGCACGGATCAACTTCTCGGTGCAACCACACTCGTCTAGTACACCAGAGTATACAGACATAACTGCCACCGCCGTCGCGGTACTCTCAGTGACAGACTATCGAGTATAGAGCTGAGCGGCTCTATAATCAGGTATAACAAAGTAAAGGCTCAACGTGTATATGCACATGACATATGAGTATAGAAAGCAGTAAATCATATAACATGCCATATAATAATGCCAAATAAATGCAACATATAAACATGTATACTCGTTGGCAATTTCAGTCAATGTGTACGTACCTCTAGGCTAGTTCAAGTCTAGTAGATCCTAGGTTTCAAGCCTATATTCAAAAGTTTACCGTATCACTACACAAGTTCTATAAGCCTTAACTAAGCTAATACGTACTCCCAAAACTTAAATAGATTCCCGAACCATAACTTTGTCCGTAGATAGCCCTTTGGAGTCGCTAGTCCCGGATGACTATAACCACACCTTGGTTATTCCAAAACCTCTATTATAACCGATAGGGCCCTCAAGTGTATAACTCACACTATATAACTGAAGAAGGAAAGCTCGGGAATTCTTAATTGAAATGAATCTGAGAAGCCCTATTTATAGGCAAAATTCTCGGCCAGGATCGGAACCACTGATCTCGGGATCGAAGCTTCCGATCCAGCTCACGGCGTGCATGCGTGACACGTCGGGATCGAAACTTCCGATCCGACGATCGGAGCTTCCGATCTCCCCTCCGTTCAACACTTGTCAAAACTCGTGGCTGAGTCATCGAGCAAATTTGGCAGCCGGAGATCGGAACTTCCGTTCCTAGATCGGAGCTTCCGATCTCGGTGCTTCCGATGAGCTTCCGAAGTGGCTGGGATCTGAGCTTCCGATCTGAGTTCGGAGCTTCCGATCCGGCCCAAAAGTCAAAAGCCCAAATTCTCTTCTGAAGTCCAATAACACTCCGAAATTGATTAATTACTAACCCTTAATCATGTTTATCATATTATTATCTTAAAATGGAATCTGGGTTACTACAACTTCACTCGTGTGTTCTTCAGTATTTCCAACACTACTCGGCAACACAACATAGCAGTAGTATTTCTTCAGAAATTCTTCAATGATCGATCTTCAATACTCTAGAATTTCTTCAGTACTTTATCTATGTATTTTGCTATCTACGTTTCACTCTTTCAATTGTCGTGTCTTTGATCGGTCCTATGCACTCCTTTAAATATAACTTCAATTTGTTTCCATAAATAAGAACCTACATATCAGGGAAACAAAATATCATCAGATATTAAATATTTCGTATCAGAATTAATAAATATTACCAACTTTAACACTTGTCTAAGAAAGGCAAAACTCCAAAGTTAGAAATCGAATGTAATAAAGAAATAATTTAAAAACATGTGCACAACATGATCTTTCAAACTAATACAGAAAATAACCCGACCTTTAATTTGATTTTAATTTTTACACTTGTTAATTTTCTGCATGGAGATTTTAAGAATTTTTTTTGAAAAATAGATATATATTCAAATCTTTTGGGCACAAAAAAATTAGAAATATTCAAGGGCCAAATTTTTTTAATTATAAATTATAGAATCAAAATTAGAGCCGTCAAAATGGGTTGGGCCAACCCGCCCCGCCATGAAAAATTGGCAAGTTAGGTTGGGGTTTACTGGCCCGTCTCCAACCCAAATAGTCCACGGGGCGGACCGACCAGCATGTTTTTTTAAAAAAATAAAATTTTTAAATTTTTTTTAATTATGGGTATAAAACACTTATTTTTAAATAATGCGATTTTAAAATTTTTAAACTAGTTTCTTATATATATATTTTTAATATCTTATATTATTATTTTTATGATTAAATATTTATTTATATTATTCATATTATTTGAAAATGTGACTTTTTATTCAAAATATAATAGTTAACATCAAAATTTTACATGATTTGTTTGATTGTCACTAAAAGATCATGTTGTGCACATGTCTTTTAAATTATTTCTTTATTACATTCGATTTCTATCTTTGGAGTTTTGCCTTTCTTAGACAAGTGTTAAAATTGGTAATATTTATTAATTCTGATACGAAATATTTAATATTTGATGATATTTTTTTTCCTGATATGTAGGTTCTTATTTATGGAAACAAGTTGAAGATCTATTTAAAGGAGTGCATAGGACTGATCAAAAAGAACGAACGAGATAGAAAGATCAAGAGAATGAAATATAGAGAGCAAAATGCATAGGGAATTACTGCAAAAATTCTAGAGCTTTGAAGATCAATTGTTGAAGAATTTCTGGAGTGATCGTTGCTATGTTACTGTGCTGCCGAGTAGTGTTAGAAACACTGAAGAACACACGAGTGAAGTGTTGTTCAGAAAGTGTTTCTTTGGTTTTTGTTTTTCGGCTTAATACTTCCTATTGGTTTATTACTCTAGTTCTTACTAGTTTCTAGGGAGTCGTTTATTTTCTCAATCTGTTGAGAAAAGTAGTTTTTCGTAAAACAATCACTAGTTGGTTTTTGTAAACTAATTTTATTTTTCTAGTGATTATTTCGCCATGAGGCATCGCACAAGTACTTGATACTTGTGCATAATTATCTGTGTTGTTATTTACTTTTACTGTTAGTTAATTATTCTGCTGCACAGAGTTATCATGAAGTGTTGACAACACTGACAGATAACACTCACTCAAAAGTTATTTCTGGTATTTTTGTGATTTTAGACTGTCCAAACCTAACAAGTGGCGTCAGAGACATTCACTTGACGATAATAAGTGTGATTCTGTTTTTGTGTTTGATAGTACATCATAATGGAAATACCTTATTCAGGAACTGCTCAACATCCTCCAACCTTGGATGGATCCAACTATGCTATCTGGAAAGTCAGGATGCGTGCCTATATCAAATCGATTGATGAAAGGGCATGGCAACGTGTGCTACAAGGCTGGAATTTTCCAAGGAGAACTGATGGAGAAGGAGACTTTCCACTCAAACCAGAAACGGAGTGGAATGCCGAAGAAACTGCTACTTCGAATATGAACAACAAAGCCCTTAATGCTATTTTTACTTCTCTTGATTCTAATATATTTTCTCTGGTCACTAATTGTGTTTGTGCTAAACAGGCCTGAGAAAAACTTCAAATGCACTGTGAAAGATCCGATAGTGTGCGTCGAACCAAAAGAAGGATTCTCACTACTCAGTTTGAAAATCTGAGAATGGAATAAAGTGAGACGATTGATAATTATGAACGCCGCTTGAGGAAGATTGAAAATGAGACAATTGATCTTGGTGATGCTATTTCGAGTGAACGACTTGTGAGCAAAGTGTTGAGATCACTTCCTGAAAGATTTCAAATGAATATTTGTGCAATTGATGAATCAAAAAACACATCAATTCTGGGATTGGATGAATTGATGAGTTCACTGCGAACATATGAGTTGGAGATGAATGTAGGGAAAAAGGACAAATGTAAGTCTATTGCACTTCAAGTTTCTAATGACTCATATCATGATTTTGTTGATTTGACACAGGGAGTAAATGAGTCTGATCTAGGAGATGATTCTATTGCCTTTCTTGCCAAACAATTTGTTACATATTTGAAAAGGATGAGAGATACAAAGAAACCTGGTCAGAAGCCCAAAGTTTTGAATACTCCTGCTGTTGGAAAACCCTTAAGAATCGATGGACCAGAACTGAATACCATCCCATCAAAGAGTCAAAGTAGATTTCAGAATGAAGGAAAAAGTTTGAATAACTCAAAGAGGTTTGAGTCTGTAAAGTGTCATGAGTGCACTGGCTTCGGTCATTTTGCTAATGAGTGTCCAACCAGACTTCGCAAAGGAATGAGCGCTTCCCTAAATGATGATGAAGATGAGGAGGGTACAAAAAAAGGAGATGATGAGACTCACAATGCTTTGTTAGTTCTGGTACAGCAGAAAAACAGTGTGGTCACAGGTGTCACAACACTTGGTCACAACACTGACCAAAAGTTATTCTGTCTGAATGCATCTGTTTCCGTAGAATCAAATCAGGAAACTAGTGAATTAGAACTTTCTTGGGATAATGCTCAGAAGATGTACGAAGAATTGTATAATGATTGGATAGTGAGGAACAAGTCAAATTCTGCCTTAACAAAGGAGAACAGTGAACTAAAAGCTTCAGTGGCTAGACTTGAAGTTGTTCTGAGCAAGAAGGATTTAGAACTAGGCAAGGTCAAAGAAGAGCTTGGAAGAGCCAATGCAACTCTCGCAAAGTTTAATTCAAGCAAGAACAAGCTGGATCTATTCTAATGATGGGAAAAGATGATAGAACTGGTCTAGGATTTCATGATAACAAGTTTGAAGTAGGGGAGTCATTAAAAACTGTTTTTGTCAAGGAGAACAGTAACTCTGCTAAGGTTCCAATTGCAATTCCAAAAGACAAACCAATTCCATTAAAGACTCAAGCTCCTGTTCAGAGGAAAAACCAAAGGAAGCGAAGGTTTGTGTGTCATTACTGTCACAAGCAAGGTCACATCAAGCCTTACTGTTTTAAACTCAGGTATGACTATATGTACTGGAATTCCAGGCAAGAGATGTCATCAGTGTTGCCAACACTGAACCAGAACACTACCAGAAGGAAAAATACTGAGAAAAAGGTTTGGGTACCAAAAGTTAAATCTAGTTGTAATGTTGTTTATACTTCCTTGAAAACTAATGTTTCAGGTCATTGGTACTTCGATAGTGGCAGTTCACGCCACATGACAGGATTAAAGAAGTATCTTTCTGACTATGAAGAACAGGATAAAGGAAAAGTGACTTATGGAGGAGGAGCCAATGGAAAGATTGTTGGAAAAGGCACATTGAATGTAGAAGGACTGCCTAAGCTTCAAAATGTTCTACATGTTGAAGGATTAAATGCTAATCTTATTAGCATTAATCAACTTTGTGATGATAATCTTTATGTTAAATTTGATAAGAATCTATGTCAAGTATTTGATAAAAGTAACTCTTGTGTTTTGACAGGGACTAGATCATCGGACAACTATTGCTTGTAAATTCACCAAGGTTGATGATTTAAATTTCTGGCATCAAAAGTTAGGACATGCTAACTTCAAAGCTCTGAAGAAACTGAGCAAGTATGAAGCTGTTCGTGGGATGCCAAATTTGACTTCTAGAGTTCCATACGTGTGTGGAGACTGTCAAAAAGGTAAGCAAACTCGTGTGTCACATCCAGTGTTACAACACTGTGGGACAACACGATGTCTTGAACTCCTACACATGGACTTAATGGGACCTATGGAGGTTGAAAGCTGTGGAGGTAAAAAATATTCTTTTGTGATTGTTGATGAATTTTCAAGGTACTCATGGGTAAGTTTTCTAAGAGAATAGTCAGAAACATTCGAAGCTTTCAAATAATTGATAAAACAGATTACTAACTTATTTTCTTTGAAGGTTATCAGGATTCGAACTGACCATGGTAAGGAGTTTGAAAACTCATTGTTTGATCAATTATGTGAAAAGGAAGGTATATCACATGAATATTCAGCACCTAAGACACCTCAGCAAAATGGAATTGCCGAAAGGAAAAACAGAACCCTCCAAGAGATGGCAAGGGTTATGTTAAGCTTCAAAAATATTGCAAAAATATTTTGGGCTGAGGCTTTAAATACTGCATGTCATATATCCAATAGGGTGTATTTAAGGAAAGGTTCTACTATGACTTCCTATGAAGTTCTCATGGGAAAGAGGCCTAACCTTAAATATTTTCATGTTTTTGGATGCATTTGTTATGTTTTGAATGACAGGATGCAGTTGGCTAAGTTTGATTCAAAAAGCGATAAGTGTTTATTTCTTGGTTATGCTTTAAATAGTCGAGCTTATCGTGTGTTTAATTTAAGAACTAGAACTATCATTGAATCTATTAACGTGATATTTGATGATTATGCAGGTCTGAAAGGAAAAACAATTGAAGACAATATTGATGATCTTTTAGATACTGTTGCCTCTCAGACTGATTCCAGTGTTGTCAATAGTGTTGTCCCACCTGAAAATTCACCTAGCACAACACTGAGTCCAACACTGAATATACATAATATAGAAGATCGGATGATTTTTAAGATGAAATACAAGATGCTGGACACGATGTACCAAGCAAAATTCAGAAGAACCATCATACTTCACAAATCATAGGAGATGCACAAGGGAGGATGCAAACCTGAAGAAAAGAGAAAGTTGATTATCGAAAGATGAGTGGGTTAGTGTGCATGACTTCCGCATACTCTCAGGTAAGATATTACTGCTTTGTGTCGAGTATTGAACCAAAAAATGTTGGCGAGGCCTTAAAAGATGAATTTTGGGTCAATGCTATGCATGATGAACTTGAACAATTTGTTAGGAATGATGCGTGGATCTTAATTCCTCCACCTGATCATAGTAATATCATTGGAACAAAGTGGATTTTTAAGAACAAAACCGATGAATCAGGAAATATTGTAAGGAACAAAGCTAGATTAGTAGCTCAAGGGTATACACAAGTTGAGGGGGTGGACTTTGATGAAACCTTCGCACATGTAGCCCGAATAGAGTCTGTTAGATTACTGTTGGCTATTGCTTGTCACATGAAAATGAAACTTTTTCAAATGGATGTCAAAAGTGCATTTTTGAATGGAATTTTGAATGAAGAAGTTTATGTAAGACAACCTAAGGGATTTGAAGATTCACATCATTTTGATCATGTTTATAAGTTGAAGAAGACCTTATATGGATTGAAACAAGCACCTCGTGCTTGGTATGGAAGGCTCACGGAGTATTTGCTTGACATTGGATTCAAAAGAGGTGAGGTAGATAAGACACTTTTTGTTCAAAAAGTACAAGGTAACATTCTTATTTGTCAAATCTATGTTGATGACATAATCTTCTGTGCTTCATCTCAAAAACTTGTAAATGATTATGTTGAAAGCATGACTGCTACCTTTGAAATGAGCATGGTAGGTGAGTTGAATTACTTTCTAGGATTACAATCAAAACAAATGAGTGATGGAATCTTTTTGTGTCAAATCAAATATGCTAGAAATTTGATAAAGAGATTTTGCAATGATCATGTTAGACATATGAAAACACCAATGGGAACTAATGAAAAAATGTGCAAAGACAGTGTTGCTGACAGTGTTGAAAACACTCTGTAGAGAAGCATAATTGGAAGTCTGCTGTATTTGAGTGCAAGTCGACCTGATATTATGTTCAGTGTGTGTTTGTGTGCCCGATATCAATCTGATCCTAAAGTCTCACATATAAAAGCTGTAAAGCGAATCTTAAAGTATGTTGCAGGCACTTTAGACTTGGGGCTATGGTACTCTAACGAAACCAATACTAATTTGGTAGGCTATAGTGATGCTGACTGGGCAGGAGATCTTGATGAGAGAAAAAGCACCACGGGTGGTTGTTTTTATTTGGGTAAAAACTTGGTTTCATGGTATAGTAGAAAACAGAACCGTGTGTCACTTTCCACTGCTGAATCTGAATATGTGACAGCGGGAAGTTGATGTTCTCAATTAATTTGGATGAATCAAATGCTACAAGACTATGGTCTTAAAAGTGAAAAACCAATTGTGTACTGCGATAACTCAAGTGCTATAGATATATCAAAAAACCCAGTACAACACTCTCGAACTAAACACATTGACATAATACATCACTTCATTCGAGATTTAGTTGAGAAGGACATGATCCAAATGGAGTTTGTTGGGACCAATAACCAACTGGCCGATATTTTTACTAAAGCATTAAACTTTGAGAGATTCTCCAGTCTTAGGAAATCTCTCAACATGTGCTCTTTATAAGCACTCACGGTTGCTGTACTTAAGTGTTGCCAACACTAACGGACAACACCAATCATGTATGTGCCTTTTTAGGACTTTAGGCATACTGCATATTCATAATGTTCTATGTTTTGCACTGGTTGATCATACTGACCAACACTTTATAGTTCTTCTATCAAGTTATTTACAGATCACACTTGCCATGAAAATATGATTTAAACCACGAAGTAGTTGAGGGATGTTCGTGTATTTCATGATCTTGTCCCATGTGAAAAGTGGTTTTAAAAATTTAAAAGCATGGTTTGATAAAATTTCAGTGACCAATGTCTTGAAAATCAAACTAAAATCAGAAGGAAATTGGAAAAAGCTACCTAAAAGAGTCCAATGAAGACTGTTGTTTTAGTGTGCAGGCTACCACTTCTGAACTAAGTTAAAAAGAGAAAAACATGGCTCTGAAATTGTGACAAAATCAAAAATATTTTGAAGACTACATTGTTGTTGGAAAGTGTTGCCAATACTGATGCTTAACACGTTCTGCACACACCTTGCATACATTTTTGATCTAATTGCATTACATTCTGTTTAGAAATAAATTAGGTCATGCATTTTGCATTTATTGTGATCACATCATGCTCAGGGTTAAAAGTTCAAAGACGAACAAAAATTGGAAAAATTGCCCAACTTGCTGCAAAATTGAATTGTTCGTGATTTATCATGTTTCAGTGGAGTTAAACTCGATGTGGAGTTATCTCTCTTGGGGAAATATTGATATATTCTTAAGTGAGAGTTTTCAGGGTTTTCTTAATTAATCAAATTTAATTTCCTTAATTAAGAGATTTTTACCCCTTGAGGATTGTTACCGTTAGGGGGAGATTTCTAATTTGATATGATAGATATGGGTGTTTAATTTTTTCCTGTTTAAAACCTTCTCCCTATATATTTCTATCACTGTAGAAATTGAACTTATCGTCTTCAACCTTTTCTAACTCTCTCTTCTAAAATTCTCTGAAACCCTTATTCTCCAAATTGCTTATAATGGCGGGCAAAGCTTTCGATTCACGTGATATATGATCGGAGATGGGCCATTTTGTGGAATACAAGCCTACGGAGGTACCTTCTGGAAATCCTATTCTCACGATTGTACCTGCTGTCATTCAACCTACACCGTTGGCAGAAATTGCTCCAGGAGAACCAGGGAACGAAATCGAACTTGAGAATCCTCCTGATTTCTCAGTGTTGAATCATGTGTTCCCAACACAGCCAATAGCAAGGAGGTCAAAGCGCCAAGCGGGATTCAACCCCGATTTTACTACCACTAAGAGATTTCGTGGAAATGAGGAGACTTCTCGTCCTATTGTAGATTATCCAGATTTTTCATCTGGAGATGATTCTGCAGATCAAGACTTTGAGGTGGTTGCCATACCAAAAAATTCTGTTGCTGCAAAGGCCAAATCAAAGAATGAGGAATCATCAACGAGTGATGATTCGTCTAATGAAGATTCTACTGTTGTGGCTTCGAGTGAGAAAGAGCCAACTTCTGTTGTTGTTGATGATACCACAAAGACAACCACGGAGGCTCCAGCGCCTACTGATAAGGAAATTTCACTGGCTACTTTCATGGCGAATATTCGAAAGACCAAGGCTAAACCAGTTGCATCTTCACAGGGTCCATGTAGTGGCCCGTATCCAAAACTAATAAATAATGAGTAATTAATTATAGGATCATGTTTGGATTAAGTAAAACATGATTAAGGAAATTCTAAATGGATTAACGAAGCCCGGGAATAGACCCAAAATGATCAGAAATGGTCTGAAGGGTCAGGCAGATCGGAAGCTCCGAAGTTAGGATCGGAAGCTCCGAAGGTTATCGGAAGCTCCGATGCACGATCGGAAGCTCCGATAGAATTACGTCATCCATGACGTGTGGTTGATCGGAAGCTCCGAACAGGATCAGACGTTTCGATCACCCCTATCCGAAGTCAACCAGTGAGATTTTGACACGTGGCAGATAAGGATGTTCGGAAGCTCCGATGGCAGTATCGGATGTTCCGATCGAGGATCGGAGGTTCCGATCGATGCCTATAAATATGAGGTCTGAGGCCTTCATTTGGTGCCAATTCCGAATTCTCTCCTTCGCCCTCGTGGCTCTATTTTAGGGCTTTGGGTACTCTTATTTTAGAGTTGGGGTAGAATATTTGTTTAAGTATAGTCAGACAGTGTTTGACATAGTAGCTGAGCAGTACTCGTATAGCGGAGCAGTGCTCGAGGCTGTGGAGCTGTAGCAGGGGTGTGCCCCTAGTTGCAGGATAGTCGCATCAGTGGGCTGACGACGGATGCAGGTATAGCTATGGTCTCCTTAAATTATTTAGGAGTATGCAATAGCTTAGTTAAGGCTTTTAGAGCTTATTGATTTATGCATGAGTATTTGCATTGTAGAATTGATGATAGACTTGGAACCTAGAGTGGGACTACTAGGACTGCCTTAGTAAGGTACGTAAGTAATGACTGAGATTGCCAGCGGATATGCATGCTTATATGTTGCATTTATATGTTTGCATATTATTATTGTTATGCGGCATGTGCATATCATCTTGTGCCTGTACATCTGTATATCTTTTGAGATGAGCCAGTTAGGGTTACTCAGCCCTGTTGGACGTTTTGATATCGAGTACCCTTAGGTACTGATATCTGGAGGACTCCGTGGTCCGCGCCCATTATCCGGGAATGAGTGGTCGCACACAGTGGATAGCTACCCCGATGTGACGAGCTCATATTCTAGGCGCCAGTCTGAGTGGTTTGTATACAGTTATCCTAGATATGGATACCCTGTCATTTGCATGCATCATATTTGTATGTTTATCCGTGCTTTCTTATTGAGATTAGAGCTCACGTCCAGTCTTTTCTGTACATCTGGACACCCTATTTGACGGGGCAGGTGTAGGTGCAGGATTGAGCACCAGGAGCCTGGAGTAGCCAGTGACCTTGAAGACAGCAGGATTAGCTGTAGGTTTTTATTTAAATTCGATTGGGTTGTATAAATCGAATCTGTTTAGCCGGTTGTATTCCGCTGGTATTTTTATATTTAAGTCTTCCGCAACAATTTATTTAATGCATGCTTAATTATGCTCTTAACTCTGATTAGGTAGTGGATCCGGGATGGGTCGCTACATTTATGGTATCAGAGCTGCATGCAAGGGACTTAGGAAATTGATAATAAGACTTCTTGATTATCCTTGTAGGATTGATTGAGGCCTAGCGAAAGAAGATTTGGTTCTTCATTGCCGAGGTTTGCGGCATAAGTCTTTACTATAAGGAATGCAGCAGTGATGAGAACACCAGTAGTAGCATATCGTTAGATAGACTGACTGCTGCTGTGGACAGTTCATCATTTGATGCATTGGAATGCTGATCGAAGAATATATGGATTTCAGCCAAGGAAGACTAGAAGAGAAGATCGAGTATATCGCGTCAGATACCTTTGAGGGCTTTTTGGAACGAATGATGTTTAGTAATCCATGTGGTTCCAGTCCTCGGGGATCCTCCACTCGTAGTTGGAGAGATTGTTAGATAGACCTTTACCAGGGAATGCTTCGAGTGCCTAAGGCATGACAGGTTCCTAGTGTAAGGTCTGTAAACTCATGCAGAACATGGTTTTTCCGGTATGCTTGCATAGATGCTTTTGTTAGGCATACGGGAAACTTCATGTTCAAAAGCATGATTTGGATACAAGAAGAACGCTGATGGTAGATTGCGAGCAAAAGAAGTCGACCGACATGCACTGACACAGAGCATAGCGGGTTAGCTATCACGTGCCATTTCTCTGGAGTTCTTCGCGGGAGGACATGTAGAGAGACTTGGACGGGAGTATGCTTGTATCGATGCGTGTGTCGATGGGAAGCTTTATGCTCAAGGGACGAAGATAGGATTCAATGATTTTAAATAATGTATTGTTGTAGTTGTAAACAGTATTTCAGTTGTAATGAATCATCAGAATTTGGTTGTATCATTTCAAGTTATTGGATGTACATTTTGTTGTATTTTGAATACTGTATGTATTACATGGGATTGTAATAAAGAAATTGTACAAACTTGAGGTAATGATACACGTTTTATTGATTTGTTTGCTCAGCAATTCGTGATAGAATTGCAAGTAATTTTACTAAGTTTGGCTTGGGATTAGTTGATTGGTGATCAACTACTCATGGATTTTGGGTAAGCCAGCGGTAACGGATTGACATGGGGTTAGTCTAGGTGTTTTCCTAGGATTGACCTAATTAGTCGTTTGACTGGGTTAGTGTCATTGATGAGGTGATTCATCTGGGGGCATGAGAATATTGATCTTGTTTGGAATTTTGAGTTTCGTTCTAGGTTGTTTGCGTAGAACAGTAGCTTGATTGACCTTCATAGGTTGGGGAATTTGTGATGATGGGATTTCATTAGGAACTAGTTTAGTACATGCCGAGAGTTGTGGACTATGACCATGACTAGACATGATGGAGCGCGACCCTATGCCAGTGTTACTCTGGGAGTATTTCGTACTTCGGAGGATGCCTGGGAGCCTTCGTGCTTCAGGATTTGGCGGTGGGAAGGCTAGTTAGTCTAGAGTTTTGGTAACAGTCACGACGGGATATGACATTGGATTAGATGCCTGGTTAGGTATCAGTGGTTTTGATATCGTCTGACTGTCGTCAGAGATATTGGTTTGTAGTTTTGTCATAAGAACCAGTCTTGGAGGGATTGTCTTGACAATTACGTACTCTGAGCAGATAGTTTTAGACTATTGGATACTGCTAGACTAGTGGATCTAGTCGGTGTTTGGATGCTCTTGTGATAGGGGCTATCCAGGATATGGGTTTGTGAAATTCCTGAAACATTTGACTCGGGGATGAGTATTTTTCAGCATTGATGGTTTCCTTCAGTGATAGATTATATCCGATGCTAAGGATTGTACATGACTATTTGAGGCGTGAGGATAGAGTGATTTATGTCAGTGTACACTTGGTGGTGATTTCAGGTGGGACACCGCGACAAGTAACCTCAGTCTCGATTTGTTGCAGTATTAGCAAGAGATATAGTTATCAGGAGCATGTTCAACGATAGTTGAAATATTTCGGACTTGTATTGCGGCTTGGGTTGAACAAGTCCTTATGATCATCTTGGATGAAGATAGACAGTGGATAGTATGTCTAGACTGGTGCAGGTTTAGCACTAGTGAATACTTGTAAATGTTTTCTGACTCTGTCAAATATGAGTGATTGAATCAGCAGTGATTCTTTTGATTCCATGTATTTGGGATCTGCGGAAGTGTGGCAATGAGATCATTGATAGTGATCGGCCATGGGAGTTTCTCTGATCAGTGATGGTCTGATTACGGATGATATCGTCAGGCAGAGCGAGAGCTACAGTAGATCAACTTGATTGATCAGAATATTCCAATTGGTACTGATTGGGATATAGTGAATCAAGAAGTACTGGGAATAGTACTTAAGAATGGTATGGTTTGATATAGCGATTCGAGTGCATTTAAAGAATCTCCAGGGATGCGAGAATCGAGACTTTTGGATTCTGAGGATCACGAAAGTAGTCATTAGTTGGCTCTTGTGATCATAGTTGTTGGTAACTTTACTTTGATTACCATTGACGGATTTTGAACTAAACGTTGCTTGGTTTTAGCAATGATTTATCCAGTTTGCGGAAATAGTATTCAGTGATTGTCCCAGGTTTGTCAGTGGACAAATTTTGGAGACTATTAGTCGGAATGATCAGCATGGATGCTTCCGGCAGATTTCTCAAGATTTTTTCTTGAGAGGTAATTCGACAAGTGCTTATGGATTTCAATGAGCATTAGCATGTTAGCATTAGTTATTCTTGGGATGAGACAGCAGCTGAGACTCGTGTTTCTGAGTCTGGCAGGATGGTTGTCATTGATATCCCAGTGCGTTCTGATATGCTGTGTCATTGAAAGGATTGGATAACGTAATTGCCATTCGTATTGATAGATTCTGTGCAGGATCGCGGTGAATCATTTTGGTTATCCCCGTTAGGGAGCCAATGGTTTGGTTATCTGGAACAGGATTAACCGGAATCGTTTTCGTCGATACTATCTCTAGTTCCGAGATAGAAGTAAGCATCCGATATAGGCTATTAATTGCTGATTATGGTGTTGATTCATCTGGGAGTTTCATCAGGATGGTAGTGAATTTCGAGGCGACGACCTCGAAGGGTGCATTAAGACAAGAAATTGTGTACAAGGATTTTGTCGCAATTGGGGTTAATAAGCAGAGATTTTGTCATCTGTTTACTTAGTTGGTACTCTTTGGGAAACATTCATTGGGAAAAGTAAGTTCTGAAGGTACGTACTATGACGCCAGGAATTGTCAGGACTTGGTGGTTATCCATGACGGGATGAATAATATGATAAAGTGGATGCTATCTACGATAGCGAGATTCAGATCAAGGTTTATCGCAATCAGTCTGAGGATTTCAGATGGTTAGAGTCGTGTGCAATGGTGCAATTGCTTTGCGAGTTGGTGGCCTGTAGTTGCCATTTCTATTCGCATAAGGTACTGTTTTGGGAAGAAATATTTTATCCTTAGTGATAAAGAGTAACTCATACGAGTTCTTGGAAAAGGGATATCTAGGATTTGACCGAGAGTTGAATCTAGATCGATTGTTTAGAGATTTTCGATAACATCAATGGATGAGATGTTACCGTTAGACCAGCGAGATACAATGTGTTGTATCTTATTCTCTAGTTGGGCTGCGATGGAGTTCGTACATGTTTAGAGATAGCTGCTGATTAGTTACGATCTTAGCAGGAATTTCATCGCTAAGATTTGTAGGCAGTGTGACTGATTTAATGGGAAATTTGGATCGAAGGTGCCGTGTTGTTGCGGTTATCGATGGATAACTGACGGTAGTCAGTAGTTTTACACTATTTTCATCGAGGATTGAGGTTGTTGAAGGTTATTCGCCCCAATGTTTTGAACCAGAACTATTGATGAATTTGACAAGTGGTTTATACTATATTCCGAGGTTTACCTTAGATTTCGAGGACGAAATCCTTTAAGGTGGTGGGAATGTAGTGGCCCGTATCCAAAACTAATAAATAATGAGTAATTAATTATAGTATCATGTTTGGATTAAGTAAAACATGATTAAGGAAATTATAAATGGATTAACGGAGCCCGAGAATAAACCCAAAATGATCAGAAATGGTCCGAAGGGTCAGGCAGATCGGAAGCTCCGTAGTTAGGATTGGAAGCTCCGAAGGTGATCGGAAGCTCCGATGCACGATCGAAAGCTCCGATAGAATTACGTCATCCATGACGTGTGGTTGATCGAAAGCTCCGAACAGGATCGGACGTTCCGATCACCCCTATCCGAATTCAACCAGTGAGATTTTGACACGTGGTAGATAAGGATGTTCGGAAGCTCCGATGGCAGGATCGGACGTTCCGATCAAGGATCGGAGGTTCCGATCGATGCCTATAAATATGAGGTCCGAGGCCTTCATTTGGTGCCAATTCCAAATTCTCTCCTTCGCCCTCGTGGCTCTATTTTAGGTCTTTGGGTACTCTTATTTTAGAGTTGGGGTAGAAAATTTGTTTTAGCGGAGCAGTGCTCGAGGCTGTGGAGCTGCAGCAGGTGTGTGCCCCTAGTTGCAGGATAGTCGCCATCAGTGGGCTGACGACGGACGCAGGTATAGCTATGGTCTCCTTAAATTATTTAGGAGTATGCAATAGCTTAGTTAAGGCTTTTAGAGCTTATTGATTTATGCATGGGTATTTGCATTGTAGACTTGATGATAGGCTTGGAACCTAGAGTGGGACTACTAGGACTGCCTTAGTAAGGTACGTAAGTACTGACTGAGATTGCCAGCGGATATGCATGATTATATGTTGCATTTATATGTTTGCATGTTATTATTGTTATGCGGCATGTGCATATAATCTTGTGCCTGTACATCTGTATATCTTTTGAGATGAGCCAGTTAGGGTTACTCAGACCTGTTGGACGTTTTGATATCGAGTACCCTTAGGTACTGATATCTGTAGGACTCCGTGGTCCGCGTCCGTTATCCGAGAATGAGTGGTCGCACACAGTGGTTAGCTACCCCGATGTGACGAGATCATATTCCAGGCGCCAGTCTGAGTGGTTTGTATACAGTTATCCCAGATATGGATACCCTGTCATTTGCATGCATCATATTTGTATGTTTATCCGTGCTTTCGTATTGAGCTTAGAGCTCACATCTAGTCTTTTCTGTACATCTGGACACCCTATTCGACGGGGCAGGTGTAGGTGCAGGATTGAGCACTAGGAGCCTGGATAATCCAGTGACCTTGAAGACATCAGGATTAGCTGTAGGTTTTTATTTAAATTCGATTGGGTTGTATAAATCGAATCTATTTAGCCGGTTGTATTCCGCCGGTCTTTTTGTATTTAAGTCTTCCACAGCAATTTATTTAATGCATGCTTAATTATTCTCTTAACTCTGATTAGGTAGTGGATCCGGGATGGGTCGCTACAGTCCATCTGATGATGATGAACCAGATTCTGAAATGATGAAAGAATATGAGGATAACAGGCCCCGGAAGTCTGATTGTTCATCCTCTTCAAGTTCTGAAGAAGAAAATTATGAGGATGCTGATTCTGATGGATCTGTAAGTTTTGAGGAACAAGCTGCTGATGACAGTGTTGCCAACACGGATGACAACACTGTAGCTGAATCTGACTATGAGATTGATCCTGAAAAAGCATACAATCTTCAGTTTTATTCAAAAGAGTCTGCTGATTAATGTGAGATTATGTCTGGAAAATATTGTTGGGAAGAAAGAAATATCGATGAAGTGTTCTTCGAAAAGCAGAACTTGGTGACATTCTTGAAACAAAAGAATTTATATTCTACTGTCACCACTTCTGGAACTTTTTTAAGGAAAGCTGTTTTAGAATTTTACTGCAACCTAAATATCAAGACTGTAGATGAAGAATCATTCAAGTTTGGAAGAGTGTACATCAGGGGAAAGTTGTATGATTTTACTCCTGTTTTGATCAATGAGCACTACTGTTGAATCCGACATTTTGGTGATAACAAACAATAACTCATTGAAAAGGATTTTTGCTGCCAATTATATGTATTACAGGTATCTACCGCAACTGCTACCTCTACCACAACTGCAAGTGCTACCGCAACCATTTAGCATTTCGTCTATCTGCCGGAAGCCTATCAACCGCTATTGTCTATCGACCGGTTGCAGTCACGAAGTTTATCGACCGGTTGCAGTTACTAAGTCTATCGCCTGGCTACTTAAACCAGCAGAGTGAAACTCTATCTACCGATAGGATGCTGACTGCTTATCAAGATAATTCAAATCAAATATTTGAGACAAGACATTCGTTGCAAGATCTTTTATCAAAAGCAGAACCGTTGTAGCAGAATATTTCTTGGTTCTTGCATCGAGACAGCAGTTTGCACTAAAATTGCAATAACGCAGAATGGCTACAGATAAAGCATTCGACCGTTTATTCCATATTTGTACCCTGGAAGTTATCTGCATTTAAAGACATGTACGATCTTCACGCAGATTCATCGATGCATTTATGAAGCATTAAATGAGCATTCAATGCAGTCTCAGAACGTTCAAAATAAAGACGATGCTAATGAGTTTATATAAAGTGAAGATTGCTCAACATTGGAACCGTGGACGAACAAAAAAGAACAATCAACTCTCGGTCATTTGAATATTATCAGAATCCTTCATCTGATATAATTAAGGAATCTTTGAGCACACATATACGATCATACACTTATTGCTCAAATCAACCCTCGCCTACATTCTACTTATCTGATCTTCAAGGATCAATCTAGGGTTTCCAAGCCTCTCGACCGCTCTGCAGTTTGAGAAGCTCTACCGGACCTTGTCCACTACTGAAGAGACTTGAAGCTACTCTGAAAGCTTCTACCAGTTTGATAAGAACTGAGAATCTTATCTGTGTAAATCTAGGAGTTTCGGATTAGGCATTGGATAAGTCCTAAGTCTGGAGTGGGTGTATTGCAAGACGTTATAATAACCAAAGTCTTCTAGTGAATTCCTTCCTAAGTGGAAGAAGGGAAGACGTAGAAGGATTAAGCCTTCGAACTTCCATAAACCGTGTCTCATTTACTATTGCATACATCTCATACATCTTGCTCTTACTTCATTGATTTAACTTGCTTATTTATCACTAAAAGCTTTGAACTGTTTCCGCACTACTTGAGTTGTTCAAACTGCTTTTAGAAGTTGAGAAAATAGATTAAGTGAACTAAAACTTCACTTGATCATCTTTAAAGAAAGAAAATAGTTTCAGAGTGTATTCACCCCCCCCCCCCCTCTACCCTCTGAACCGATCCCAACAAGTGGTATCAGAGCGGGTTTTTTCCTCAACTGTTGATTTAAAGCTTTGAAATGATGACTTCATTCAACAAAATTCCTATGTTCTCTAAAGAAGATTATGATGACTGGAAAATTTGTATGCAGGCACATCTTGCAGCACAGGACGATGACATGCTATATGTCATAACAGATGGTCCCATCTAAATCATGAAGGTCAACCCAGCTCTGGCCGATGGTGCAGGTCAAATGATTGAAAAACCTAGAGATGAGTGGACCACCGAAGACAAAAAGAAGGCCAATCTCGACAATGTGGCCAGGGAAATCCTCTAAAAGACACTGGACAAGAATATGTTCAGCAAAATCAAGTCCTGCTCCACAGCAAAGGAGATTTGGGAGAAGCTCACTCAGCTGTGTGAAGGAAATGACCAGACCAAGGAAAACAAGCTCACCATGGCCATCCAAAAATATGACAATGCCAAAATGAAGCCAGGGGAAACCATGGCTGAATTTGATGAACGGTTTAGTAGTATCATCTGTGATCTCATTGCTTTAGGTAAAATTTATACTAACCGTGAAATTGCTGTGAAGGTTATGAGAGCTCTACCTAAAGAATGGGAGATCAAGATAGTGGCCATGAGGGAGTCCAAAGACTTAAGCAAAGTTGAACTGCATGACCTGTTTGCAGATCTCAAAGTCTATGAGTTCGAGCTCAATATGATAATAAAAGATGAACCATCCACCTCTCAACCAACCAAGGCCTTAACCTCAACCGTGATGCGTCCACCGGTTGAGGAAGCTCCAAAAAGATCAGCTGAGCAAATCAGCAACGAGACCATGACACTCTTCGTCAAGAAATTCGGTAAATTTATGCGTAAAAACAATTCCAAGTTTAAAACTTATCATAAATCGGACCATACAGACGATGGTCCCGCTTGTTTTAACTGTGGAAAACCAGGCCACTTCATTGCAGAATGCACCAAGCCTAAGAGCAATGATCATAAGCACTTCTTCGAAAGGAGAAGGGGCAAGGATGACAAAAGGACATTTAGAAAGAGGAGAGACTAGAAGGTTCTAATAGCAGAAGAAAGCAAGAGTAAGTGGGCTGAGTCTGACTCTGACAACCCCGATACCGAAAGCTCCTCAGATGACAGCGATGATGAAAAGGTGGAATGTCTTATGGCTGACACCGAAGAAGAAACTGAGGAGGTATTTGACTTTGGTTCACCCGAATTCACTCATAGCGATCTAGTCACTGCTTTACATGAAATGGCTAATGAATACAAAGCTTTATCAAAGGAATTCGAGGAAGTAAAGGCAGAAAGAGCTGACCTAAAAGATAAGTCAAGAGAATCTAGCTGCATGCAGCGAAAGGAGCTTGATGGTCTTAAGGTCAAACTAAATCTACTGGCTACCGAGAATGACAGCTTGAGAAGAGTATTCCAAGCTACCTTGACTGAAAACAAAAAATTACTTGAAACCATTAAAGCTTGGAATAAATCTTCTGCAACCATTGACAAGATTCAAGAAATCCAAAGGCCGGTACATGACAAAACTGGTCTAGGGTTTGGAACAAATGAACAGTCTATGGAACCTTGTATTCAGTCGAGTTTGGACAAAGGCAGTCTTAACAAAATAAGATTTTTCAGGTCCAGCACGATATATGAACATGATGAGTGCAGCGTTGATAAAAATCAGAAAATATACAATGAACGAAGCTCCAAGCATAAAGGGCTGGGATATGTGGACCCCCAGACCTCTAATCGAAGAGAAACTTGGAGTCAACCAAAATCTAATGAAAGAAGAAAGGGAAACCAATCTAATTTTAAAAGTCCATGGAATGAGTCCAACTACTCTAAGAGAAGATGGTCAAAGGAGAAGCCTTACCAGTACTTTAATTGCAGGCCAGTTCAAAAGAGATACAGGCTAACTGATAAGGATCAAAGAATTAAGCAGCACACAGCAGCTTCACAAGCACACACATTCACTGCTTATCGACCGCACAGATTTCTGGACACACACACGGGCAAACCTGTAAGGGTGTTCCAGGTGTGGGTCCCGAAAGGGCTAATCCAACCTGGACCCTACTAGATATGGGTACCAAAATTTTTTCTTTTATAACAGGTACTCAAAGTTCAAACGGGCGAGAAGATCACTTCGATCGAGGACACTACCTGGTACTTAGATAGTGGCTGCTCACGGCACATGATAGGGAATCCAGATCTCCTAACAGAAGTTGTGCAATGCAAAGGACCAAAGATCAGCTTTGAAGACAACTCCAAAGGTAAAACCGTGGGTAAGGGTAAGATTATCCATGGTAACATCATTATTAAAGATGTTTTTCTTGTTGACAACTTATGCTATAATTTGATAAGCATTAGCCAACTGTGTGACAATGGTCATTCGGTCGAGTTTCACAAGCATACTTGCATCATCAAAACTGACAAAGGTGAGACTCTCATGACCGGTGTAAGAGACCTAAACACCTACAAGGTAAACTGGTCTTGCTCACATATTTCATCACCCACTTGTCTTACTGCTCATCATGATAAACATTGATTGTGGCATAAGCGGTTAAATCATTTAAATTTTAAGTCCATTTACAACTTGAGGAAGCACGAATTGGTTTCGGGTCTGCCTGAAGGAGATTTTGTAAAAGACAAAGTTTGTCCTGCTTGTCAACTAGGAAATCAGGTGAGAGCAACTTTTAAAAATAAAGGGTGTATGTCATCTTCCAAATGCTTGGATTTACTTCACATGGACCTCTTTGGTCCTATCCCAGTGAGAAGCATAGGGGGAATGAGATATTCTCTTGTAGTGATAGATGACTTTTCTCTATTTACTTGGGTCATCTTCCTTCTTTCAAAAGATCAAACTGCACCTCACCTGATTAAGCTTTTTAAACGCTTGCAAAATGAAAAATCTACTGTGATAGATAGAATCAGGAGTGATCGAGGGAATGAATTTTTAAACACCACTCTTGTGACCTATCTAGGTGATCAGGGAATCAAGCATGAGTTGTCAGCTGCTAGATCTCCACAGCAAAATGAGGTTGCTGAAAGAAGGAACCGTACCTTAAAAGAAGCAGCTAGAACTATGATTGCTGATTCTAATGTTTCTCAACGGCTTTGGGCAGAAGCAGTTAACACAGCTTGCTATACTCAAAACAGATCTATGATTAATAAACGATTTAACAAAACTCCATATGAGATCTGGAATGACACAAAACCTGATATTTCATATTTCAAAATCTTTGGGTGCAAATGCTTTATCCACAACAATGGTAAAACTCATTTGACAGTCTTCGATGCCAAAGCAGACGAGGGAATTTTTATTGGTTACTCAGCCGTTAGCAGAGCTTATCGAGTGTTTAATCAAAGATCACTAACGGTCGAGGAAACCATTCATGTTGTTTTTGATGAGTCTACCTTATGTACAGAACAATCTCAAGGGAGCATAAATGATCTAAGCCATAGACTGGAAAATACAAATCTACAGGAAGATAGTGACAGTGATCCATATCCACCAAAGAAGGTTGATCCAGTCTCCTCTACCGAGTGTGGTCAAATAAGACCAGAAGAGGACCCACCGGTTGACAACGATCCTCCTGCCAATGAAGATCCAGTAAACGAGGACGCTCATCAACAGATTGATGACAACCCATTAGGAAATTATTTTAAGTGGAACAAAGATCATCCACCTGGGTTGGTCATAGGTGACCCCTCTGCTCCTCGGAAAACACACGGCCAAATGATTAATGAATTCTTGCATGCAGCTTTCATATCTCAGGTAGAGCCCAAGAAGATCGATGAAGCTCTATTAGATGCCAGCTGGATTGAATCCATGCAAGAAGAGTTGAATCAGTTCACTCGCAACAACGTTTGGCATCTAGTTCCTCGACCGGAAAATCAAAATGTTATTGGAACTAGATGGGTGTTTCGTAATAAGCTCGATGAACATGGCACTGTTGTGCATAACAAAGCTCGACTTGTTGCTCAAGGATTCAGACAAGAAGAAGGCATAGACTTTGAGGAATCTTTCGCACCAGTTGCAAGACTAGAAGCAATCCGCATTTTTCTTGCCTATGCAGCATTCATAGACTTTAAAGTATATCAAATGGATGTCAAGTCTGTATTTCTCAATGGACTACTTCAAGAAGAGGTGTACGTTGAAAAACCACCAGGTTTTGTCAATCCTATTCACCCTCAATATATCTATAAACTTGACAAAGCTCTTTATGGATTAAAACAAGCACCTCGCGCTTGGTATGATACATTGCTAAAATTTTTGCTTGAGCATGATTTTCAAATAGGAACGGTCGATAAGACCCTCTTTAAATTTGTAAAAGGTGATCATGTTTTACTAGTTCAAATTTATGTTGATGACATTATTTTTGGGTCAACTAACCCCAATTTGTGCTCAAAGTTCTCTAAGATGATGCAGGAGCAATTTGAAATGAGTATGATGGGAGAGCTAACCTTCTTCCTTGGATTGCAAGTAAAGCAACTTGACACTGGAATATTCATCAATCAATCCAAGTATGCCAAGGAACTGGTAAAGAAGTTTGGAATGGAACAGTGCTCAACCGCATCTACCCCCATGAGTGCATCAATTAAGCTTGATAAAGATGAAGGGGGAATTCCGGTCGAGATAACACTGTATCGAGGCCTTATTGGCTCGCTGCTTTACTTGACTGCCAGTCGACCGGATATCATGTACTCAGTTTGTTTGTGTGCTAGATTTCAAGCAACACCTAAGCAATCTCATTTCACTGCCGCCAAACGTATAATTAATTATATTAAGGGCACTGCTAATGTGGGTCTTTGGTATCCCAAAGATTCAAATCTTAATCTTATTGGCTATTCAGATGCAGATTATGCAGGTTGTAGAATTGATCGCAAAAGTACAAGCGGCACATGTCAATTCCTTGGAGATAGACTGATCTCATGGTCAAGTAAGAAGCAGACATCAATTGCTACCTCGACCGCCGAAGCAGAATACCTTGCTGCTGGCAGCTGTTGCGCTCAGATACTCTGGATTCAACAGCAGCTCAATGATTATGGAATCCGGTCGAGTGAAGCTCCAATCTACTGTGACAATACAAGTGCCATAGCCATCACTCACAATCCAGTGATGCATTCAAGGACAAAGCACATTGATGTCAGGCATCACTTTATCCGAGATCATGTCTTACAGAAGGAAATCAGGCTGGAATATATATCTACCGATCAGCAAGCAGCAGACATATTCACCAAGCCTCTACCGGATGCTAAGTTTTCATATTTTCGCAATATTCTTGGCTTAGTGGATCTAAGTTAGTATGCATGCTTTTAGGGGGAATTATTATCAGCATGACTTTAATGGCTTAGCTGTTAAATTGCCTTAAATGTTTGCATATCACCCGCCTTTAGCTAGTCCCTGACAAGATCCGTACTAGCCGCCTTGTGCTTTGAGCCAAAAGTAACTGTTGGTCGCGGCGATTGTGTACTTCAAAACTTTTTGAAATTCAAATCCTTTTGGGGGATTTGCAAACACATGACATCATCATAGGATTCTATATATATACTATGATCAACTCACACATAAGCTCTTCACCGTTGTTGAGCTTTCATACTGCATAACTCTCATCTCTTATTACTCTCAAAGCTTTCTGCTTACTATCTGTCAAAGCTTTTTATCCACAGATCATCATGTCGATCCAGAAGACTTTCCTTGCCATCAGCTTCGAGTCCGTTCTCAATGCCAATAATACCGGAATCACTGAGGTCTTCACCATGCTTGAAGCCTCCGGTCTGAAGAAATTTCTGGGCAGCAGCGCCATTTGCGATCTGTCTGTACTGAAGGAATTCTTTGCTACAGCCCAGATAGAGCATGGGACTATCAAGTGCTCAATCCGGAAAGAGTCCTATTCATTCAATCAGAAGTTCTTTGCCAGCACGTTTGATCTGCCCTCCAGGGGTTTGACAAAATGCGCAGACATTCCTGACGGCAACTGCTCTTACTGGATGAAGGAATTCTCTGCCACAGGAGCTCCGATCAAGCTGCCTGCTCAGAAGACTCATCTCAAAGCCTCATTCAGGCTGCTGACCAACATCGTGGCCAAGAATCTACTTGCCAAGGCTGGATTATATGACAAAGTTACTTTGGAGAAGTTCCAGTATATGGCGTGCATTGCCTCAAAGATCAACATCAACTGGTCTGATATACTGTTCACCACTCTCTGCGAGATGATCAGAGGCAAAGGGCAATCCGAGGGATATGCTCTGCAAATTTGCCATGTATTGAGTCTCCTTGGAGTGGATTTCTCCAAGACTGAGCCACTGCACCCCTCCAAATGGCTCAACAAGGCTACCATTCTCAAATTCTTGAACAAAAGTGAAGTTGCGGTCGACACTCTGCCATCAACCGCAAGCGGTACTGCTGATGCTCAACCGATTCCAACAGTACCAGTAGTAGCCAAGCAGGCTCGCTCCAAGAAGTCTGCCAAGCGTCAAATCATCATCGCTTCTGACTCTGAAGAAGAATCGTGTGAAAATGTCCCATTCATTCAAGCTTTCAGCAAGTCCTCCCCTCCAGTATCCAAAGTTTCTGTGCCATCTACGCCAGCAGGAGAGAAGAAAAGTCAACACAAGAAATTGAAGTCCCTCTCTGGACTTGCCCCCACCGTTCAACCTCAGGTGGTGCCAGCGGTCGAGAAACCCACTACTGCTGCTCCACGTCCTACCAAGGGCGTGGTGATTATTGAAGGTGTCATTCCTACTGCCAAGATCACTCCATCTGATCCCAACGACAAAGGAAAAGGTGTGATGATCTATACACCCAAGGCCCTACCAGCAGCTACCGTGGAACTCAATTTGATTACTTCTAACACTCTCAAAACCGTCAAGCGCCACCTACAACGCTTTGACAAGTGGCATCACTCACGCACTCACATGACATACGCTCAGATCTTTCCCAAATGGAAAGCTCTCAGCACTATTGAGCAGAAGATGCTTATTCTCGCCGAAACTGAAGACATTGTGGTGGCTTTGGGAAGAAGACATCTTATTGATTTAAAGCTTCGTGGAAGCTTGAATTCTCTGCTTATCTCTGAGCGAGTGAAAAACTTCAATGCCAAGAGTCCTGCCGCAAGTGACGATTTTGTAATATTGTCTGGCCTACAGCATAGTCTACGTCAAGTCACTCACCTGCTTCAGAACTTCCAATCCATCAATAACGTGCAGGCGACGACTTCTGAAGCTTGCCTAAAAGCCTATGGATTGGAGGCTCAGGCAATGATGAAGACCTTCCTTACCCAGGATCAGGGTGAAGAAGACGTATCTGCCGCCGCACTATCAGATGTGATTCTCACCGGTCTTCTTACTGCTGACCTGTTTCAACCATCCGCTCTCGGATCGGTCGTGGCAGCATCTTCATCACAACCGGTCGAACCCACCTCAACCGCAGCACCAGCAGCTATCCCGTCACCTCAATCGGAAGCCACTGATGGTTCTTCATCCCCAACTGCGACTACTCACACCTCTTCAATCAGTATTCAAGAGTTCTTAGAGGTTTTTGAACCAGAACCTCCTGTCACATCTGTGATAGATACTGAATGCATTATTGCAGCAGTAGTTCCCTCCACCGCGATACCAAGCACTACCGAATCAATTACACTTCCAACACAACCAGTGCCTCTTCCTGAACCAGCACTTCAATCGTATCCATCTATTGACAAGTTTGTTGAAGACATCTTGATGGACACACCTTTTGCTGACCCTGCAACTCCGCCTACCATTTTGGCTACATTAGAGACCATCACATCTCCTGCTGTACCACTGCTAGAAGGTCCAACAGCCAGCTCACCAGCCTCAACTAACCACGAGGATAGACCATCTTCTACAAGGGATGAGCCAGAGAGACCACTGCTTCAGCTCGACGACTCCTCTATTGAAGCCTTAGCAGCAGCTCTTGATCAAACGATCATGACCAGACTTCAGGAGCTCTCGCAAACTGTTCAAACTTTCTCACAATCCCTCGCAGGCACTTCCGCAGGGATTTATAACTCCAGACAGACGATGCTCAGGCACTTTGACACCGTATCCAGAGAACTTGCTCTATGCTTCAAGGAAATCAATGATCATCATCACACTCACATTTCCTCAATTGCTACCGTCTCGGGTCAAATCATCAAGTCCGAACAACGCCTTCATCAGCAAATGACCACCCGGATGGACAATATGCAAGCTGCTCTGATTGCTCGACTGGATGCAAAGATTGACACCATGCAAGCCTGCCTTGGCACTCAACTCACTGAGATCGCCATCCGACTCAACCAAGGTGATGCCAAAAAGGGGGAAGAAGAGCAACGAAGAGCAGCTGAGGCAAGAAGAAGAGAAGAAGAGTCAAGAAGAAAATAAGAAGCTGAGCGAAGAAAGAGATAAGGCGATAGGTCAGGAGGAGCTAGTTGGTTCAAAAGATGAACTACTTGTCTCTTCTGTACTTGTCTCAACTGTCTCTCGTCTTATTTACTTCAGTAGGTATAATAAGACTGCTTCTTGTATCAATGAAATTCATTCTCTCAATGAAGTTCATTTTACTGCTTTCCTAAATTGCATCGGAGCACTTTAGTTTTGTCATCACCAAAAAGGGGGAAATTGTTGAATCCGACATTTTGGTGATAACAAACAATAACTCATTGAAAAGGAGTTTTGCTGCCAATTTTATGTATTACAGGTATCTACCGCAACTGCTACCTCTACCACAACTGCAAGTGCTACCGCAACCATTTAGCATTTCGTCTATCTGCCGGAAGCCTATCAACCGCTATTGTCTATCGACCGGTTGCAGTCACGAAGTTTATCGACCGGTTGCAGTTACTAAGTCTATCGCCTGGCTACTTAAACCAGCAGAGTGAAACTCTATCTACCGGTAGGATGCTGACTGCTTATCAAGATAATTCAAATCAAATATTTGAGACAAGACATTCGTTGCAAGATCTTTTATCAAAAGCAGAACCGTTGTATCAAAAGATTTCTTGGTTCTTGCATCGAGACAGCTGTTTGCACTAAAATGGCAATAACGCAGAATGGCTAAAGATAAAGCATTCGACCGTTTATTCCATATTTGGACCCTGGAAGTTATCTGCATTTAAAGACGTGTACGATCTTCACGCAGATTCATCGATGCATTTATGAAGCATTAAATGAGCATTCAATGCAGTCTCAGAACGTTCAAAATAAAGACGTTGCTGATGAGTTTATATAAAGTGAAGATTGCTCAACATTGGAACCGTGGACGAACAAACAAGAACAATCAACTCTCGGTCATTTGAATATTATCAGAATCCTTCATCTGATATACTGAAGCAATCTTTGAGCACACATATACGATCATACACTTATTGCTCAAATCAACCCTCGCCTACATTCTACTTATCTGATCTTCAAGGATAAATCTAGGGTTTCCAAGCCTCTCGACCGCTCTGCAGTTTGAGAAGCTCTACCGGACCTTGTCCACTACTGAAGAGACTTGAAGCTACTCTGAAAGCTTCTACCAGTTTGATAAGAACTGGGAATCTTATCTGTGTAAATCTAGGAGTTTCGGATTAGGCATTGGATAAGTCCTAAGTCTGGAGTGGGTGTATTGCAAGACGTTGTAATAACCAAAGTCTTCTAGTGAATTCCTTCCTAAGTGGAAGAAGGGGAGACGTAGAAGTATTAAGCCTTCGAACTTCC
>NW_027331830.1:0-30000 GCF_033568475.1 Henckelia pumila
ACATAAGCAAGACTATCCAAAGTTTTAGCGGATGTATTCGTCAAGTGGTACTTAGGCACTCAAGTGGTGCTTCATAGAAAGACATTGTGAGTATTTTTGTTCAAATATTTTTTTTGATATTATAAATTTTAATCTGTAACTAACATAATTAATGAACAAATTCTTAAAGCTGGATGAAGCGAAAGTTTTATTTAAGCAATCTGAGTCAACTTGGAGTTTGGATCATGTTTGGTCTTTACTAAAAGATCAAGAGAAGTTTAGGTCATCCAATGCTGTCTTACCTGGTTTCATATCAAACCGCATGAATTTTACTCTTCGCAATCTGACTATTCCCCCAACACTGAATCTCCAACACCCAATTGTCCAGGTTTATCTGGGTTTGCTGTAAACTTAGATGAAGATAGCCCATCAGGGGGGTACTCAGTGGCTAGTCGGCATAAAAAAATTGAAAGCCAAAAGAAAAGCTAATGCAGATTATTCGTAGGATATTTTCACAATGGCCAAATGTAGTGAGAAAATGATGACTATAATGGAGAATGCCAAGGCCCATCGACAAGAACTAATTGATGTTCAGAAAGAAAGGAATGCTCTATTGGAATGGAAATAAGAAAATAAATTACTACGGATCAACCCTATGTCTGTTGATGAATTGTTCCGTGCATACTTGAACAAAGAACAACTAAAAATTTTGAAGAAAAGAGCAGCAAAAGAAGATGGAGCCGATGGACCTTCTACTCCATTAATTTGGTCAATTTTTCGACGGAACTTCTCCATCCGGGTCCGATCTTCCAGAGTATTAGTGTGTAATCATGATTGTGGTGGGATAAAAATGTGTGTATGTTTATTGTTTGTGTGTGTGTTTTGTTTGTTTTAAATTATTGATACTATGTCTTTTAATGATGGTCTATTTTCTTATGTTTAAATGTGATTGCATGTTTATTTCAAGTTAATTAATTCGATTTCAGTCTGTGATCAAATATGTAATGTATTTTTTAGTCACGATCTTATTTAATTATTATTTATTTTTTTGTCTTTAATATAATTTAATTAGAATAAATAAATAAGAATAAAACATTGAATACATTTAAAAAAACACCAAAAAATTAAATTAATCCTTCTGTATTTTTTGAATTATTTTTTGGTTCAATCATATATATATTTGTTCATTTCAATCCTTTTATTTAATTTAATTTTTTTTTGGTGTTTTTTAAAAATGTATTCGATGTTTTATTATTATTTATTTATTCTAATTAAATTATATTGAAGACAAAAAATAGAAATAATAATTAAATAAGATCGTGACTAAAAAATACATTACATATTTGATCACAAACTGAAATCAAATTAATTAACTTAAAATAAACATGCAATCACAATTAAACATAAGAAAATAGACAATCATTAAAAGACATAGTACCAATAATTTAAAACAAACAAATAAACACACACAAACAATAAACATACACACACTTTTATTCCACTACAATTATGATTACACACAAATACTCTGGAAGATCGGACCCAGATGGAGAAGTTCCGCGGAAAAATTGACCAAATTAACGGAGTAGAAGGTCCATCGGATCCATCCTTTTTTGCTGCTCTTTTCTTCCAAATTTTTAGTTGTTCTTTGTGCAAGTATGCACGGAACGATTCATCAACAGACATAGAATTGATTCGTAGTAATTTATTTTCTTCTTTCCATTCCATAGAGCATTCCTTTCTTTCTGAACATCAATTAGCTCTTGTCGATGGGCCTCGGCATTCTCCATTATAGTCATCATTTTTTCACTACATTTGGCCATGATGGAAAGATCTTTCGAATAAACTGTATTAGCTTTTCTTTTGGATTTCGATTTTTTTATGCCGACTGGCCGTTGAGTACCCCCTGATGGGATATCTTCATCTAAGTTTACAGCAAACCCAGATAAGACTGGTGAATCGGGTGTTGGAGATTCAGTGTTGGGGGAATAGTCAGATTTCGAAGAGTCAAAATTCATACGGTTTGATATGAAACCAGGTAAGGCAGCATTGGATGACCTAAACTTCTCCTGATATTTTAGTAAATACAAAACATGATCCAACCTCCAAGTTGACTCAGATTGCTTAAATAAAACTTTCACTTCATCCAGCTTTAATAATTTTTTCATTAATTATGTTAGTTACAGATTAAAATTTATAATATCAAAAAAATATTTGAACAAAAATACTCACAATGTCTTTTTCTGAAGCACCACTTGGGTGCCTAAGTTCCAATTGGCAAATACATCCACTAAAAATTTGGATTGTCTTGCTTATGTTGGACCATCGACATTGGATGGCTGTAGTAGCCCGTACCCTAATTGAGTAATTAAAGGATTAATGCTAATTAATTGAATTGCGTATCGGACGGATCGGAAGCTCCGAAGGCACGATCGGAAGCTCCGATGAGCGATCGGAGGCACCGATGTTATTACGTCAGGCATGACGTGTGGTTGGATCGGAAGCTCCGATCAGGACCGGAAGCTCCTATCACCCCTATCCGGAGTCAACTAGTGATATTTTGACACGTGGCAGATCAGGATCTTCGGAAGCTCCGATGGCAGGATCGGACGTTCCGATCGAGGTTCGGACGTTTCGATAAAGGATCGAAAGTTCCGATCGTTGTCTATAAATAGAAGGCCGAGACTTCACTTTCATTTGCCAATTTCGAGTTCTCCTTTCCTTTCTAGTCCTTTTGGAGCTGTTCTAGTCTTCTTAGGCTTGGTCCGGAGGTCGGTGAGGCGTTCAGTAGTCGTAGCGGAGTTGTGCCCAAGTTCTGGAGGCATCGACATCAAAGGGCTAACGACGTACGAAGGTATAGATTTTGCTTCCTATAAATATTTAGGAGTATGCAATAGCTTAGTTAAGGCTTTTAGAGTACTTTAATGATAGTAGTATCATCTGGCAGTGTAGAGCAGACTATAGGCGTGGACCTAGAGTTGGTAGAGCTTGCACTGTATTGAGGTACGAAAGTACTGTTCGAGATATCCTGACTGAGTATGCATGTATTATGTGACTGCATGATTTATATGCCATGATATTATGCTGCATTCATTTGCATCTTGCTGTATCTCTTTCGAGATGTCTGTTAGTAGGGTTGTACCCTATCCTGTTAGTGGATGGACTTCCATCTATTTGGGTCCGGCGTATCCACGGTTATCTCGGTATGGGAGCCACCTCCTGAAGCGACGGCACAACGTGCTATATACCAGGGCCCGGTCTGTCTCTGTTATCTGATCCTTGACCTCAAGTCTATAGGGAGTTCACTTTGCATGCATGTATACTCATACTCTCGCACTGAACGTTTTATGCTCACGTCTCGTACTCTGTATTTTTCTGGACACTCTATTCCATGGGGCAGGTTTGCGATTGGACGAGGAGGGTGGATCCAGGAGGGGCTAGTCAGTGGTTGGCCAGCTGGAGCTTCGCTTAGGTTTTATTACTGTTGTTTTGGGTTTATACAGCTATTCGATTTGGTTGTATATTATTGGATAAATTACAGATTCCTTTACTTGGGATTGTATAACGTTTATGGATTCTGCAGTTTTATTCTGATATCTGTTTTATTAAGTTAATTGCATGCCTAAATTCTGTTTAGTAGGTGATCCGGGTAAGGGTCACTACATTTATGGTATCAGAGCATGCAAAAGAATTCTTGGGATTTAGTCTCATCTTGAGGTATTTTTGTAGATGGCAAATCATGACGACCAGAGTTCTCATGGCAGTGTTGGTGGGCGTTGGGGTGATGCCGACCGGGAGCCTCGTAGAGAACGGCGTCATCGTCACCATGACGACGAGTGTTTCACTGTGCGTCGATTCTTAGCTATGGGTCCTAAGCCCTTAGTTGGAGGTGAGTCTCCGGAGGATGCGGAAAACTGGTTAGACCGCATGGAGACGACTTTTCAGACTTTCCAATGCACCGATGAGCAGAAGGTGGAGACCCTTGGCTATCTTCTGGATGGGCGTGCGCGCAGGTGGTGGAGGTTTACTTCTGCACCTTTTGTTGCGGCGAGAGGAGTGGCCACCTGGGCTGAGTTCCGCACAGCTTTCCAAAAGCGGTATTTTCCTCCTGCACTCCGACAGTCGAAGGCAGGCGAGCTACTGAGTCTGCGATAGGGAGCCATGTCTATCGATGAGTATCAGCAGAGGTTCAGAGATGAAGTATAATTTGTTCCTTCAGAGCCTTAACCCTGAGATCCATGACCGTGTGGCGGTTGGCGAAGACATGTCCTACGAGGGTTTGGTGAGCCGTTGTCACCAGGCGGAGGACAGCATTCGACGGAACAAGTCTTTCTCTCAGTCGAGACCTGCTAGTTCTTTGGGTCCCCGTGCCCAAACTTTCAAGAAGTCTGGATCTTCTTCTTCCTCTGGTTCTGGAGGTGTTGTCCGTTACGGTAAGAAGGACAAGTGTGATCACTGTGGGAAGAACCATCCATCCGACAAGTGCCGTAGAGCTTCTGGAGCTTGTTTTCGTTGTGGAGAGACTGGTCATATCCGGAGGGATTGTCCACTGTCTGGGGGAGGCGGTTCTGGTTCTGGATCAGGATCGGGTTCTCAGGCCACCGTACAGCAGAGGTCGCAGGGATAGTCTGCTGGGAGTTCTCATTTGAGGCCACGAGCTTCTGGCCAGGTGTTTGCCCTGAGACATGATCAGGCTGTGGAGGAGAATGAGAAAGTCATCGCAGGTACATTTCTGCTTTATGGTATACCTGCTCTTGTACTTATTGACACTGGTGCATCTCATTCCTTCATTTCTGCACGTTTTGTTAAGAGGCATAAGTTACCATGCATTGCACTAGACGTAGTGATGTCTATTTCTACTCTGACGGGCCAATCTGCTTTGGCTAAGCGTCTAGTGATGGGTTGCCCTTTAGAGTTCGAAGGGAACATTCTGTTAGCGAATCTCATGGTCCTGGCGATGGACGACTTTGATTGCATTCTGGGAATAGATATGTTGACTACCTATCGAGCTTCAGTGGACTGCTATCAGAGATTAGTACGCTTTCATCCGGAAGGGAGTGAGAGTTGGTTTTTCTATGGTGAGGGAGCGCGACCCCCGATGCCTTTGGTATCAGCTTTGAGAGCCTGTCGATCTCTAGAGTCTGGCGGGGAAGGCTACCTTATCTATGCAGTTGATTTGTCCGCTGAGAGTATTGGGTTAGAGAGCATTCCTGTTGTGGATGAATTTCCAGATGTGTTTCCTGATGAGATTCCGGGTTTTCCGCCTGCTAGGGAAGTCGAGTTTGGCATAGAGTTGATGCCGGGTACTTCACCTATTTCTAGAGCACCGTATCGTCTGGCTCCGTCAGAGATGCGTGAGTTGAAGAATCAGCTACAGGATCTTTTGGACAAGGTGTACATTCGTCCTAGTGTATCTCCTTGGGGAGCTCCTGTTCTCTTCGTGAAGAAGAAGGATGGGTCGATGCGGCTGTGCATTGACTATCGGTAGCTGAATCGAGTCGCTGTGAAGAACAAGTATCTGTTGCCTCGTATTGATGACTTGTTTGACCAGCTGCAGGGCACATCAGTTTACTTCAAGATTGACTTGAGATCTGGGTATCATCAGTTGAGAGTCCGTGATCAGGATGTAGCCAAGACTGCATTCCGTACTCGCTATGGGCATTACGAGTTCCTAGTGATGCAATTTGGTTTGACTAATGCGCCGGCTATATTCATGGATTTGATGAACCGTGTCTTCAGGGAGTATTTGGACAAGTTTGTCGTGGTCTTTATTGACGACATCTTGGTGTATTCGCGTAATACGGAAGAGCATGTTTCTCACTTGCGGTTGGTACTACAGACTCTTCGAGATGAGCAGTTGTACGCCAAGCTGAGCAAGTGTGAGTTCTGGATGGATAGAGTGGTCTTTCTTGGCCATATCATATCCAGGGAGGGGATTTCTGTTGATCCAAGCAAGATTGAAGCGGTACTTAATTGGTCGCGTCCGACGACAGTTGCTGAGATCCGTAGTTTCCTGGGTCTAGCAGGGTATTATCGTCGCTTCATTCTGAACTTCTCTCAGTTAGCTCGACCGTTGACGCAGCTTACTCGCACGGGTGTGGATTTTGAGTGGTCCTCCGAGTGTGAGGAGAATTTCTGTGAGCTTCGACGGCGGTTGACTTCTGCGCCGGTGTTGACATTACCGTCAGGATCTGGAGGGTATGTAGTTTACACGGATGCTTCTCTTCAGGGGTTAGGTTGTGTCCTGACTCAGAATGGGCATGTGATCGCATACGCTTCTAGACAGCTGAAGCTTCATGAGGACAACTACCCAGTCCATGATTTGGAGTTAGCAGCCATTGTATTCGCTTTGAAGATCTGGCGTCATTATCTGTATGGCGAGAAATTTGAGATCTTCACCGACCATAAGAGTCTCAAGTATTTGTTCACTCAGGCGGAGTTGAACATGAGGCAGAGACGTTGGATGGACTTGCTTAAGGACTATGATTGCGAGATTAAGTACCATTCGGGAGCTGCTAATCTCACCGCTGATGCTTTGAGTCGCAAGGTGCGACTATCCGCACTTCAGACTTGTTCGATGTCTAGTGCGATCAGTGACTGTTGTACTTCAGGTTATACCTTCAAGCATAAGAAAGGTATGCAGAGTATCCAGATGTTTGCGATATTATCTGAGCCAGCCTTGTATTCGCGGATCCGAGATGCTCAGATGTCCGATTCGAAGACCCAGCGTTTAGCTCGTCTAGCTAACGAGGGTAGCTCGTCTGGATTTCATTATCAGTCAGATGGTTTTCTGTGTTTGTCTGGTAGGCTTGTGATTCCGCAGGATAAAGAGTTGCGAGAGGATATTTTGTCTCAGGCGCATCGCACTAAGTTAAGTATTCATCCTGGAAGCAACAAGATGTACAAGGATCTACGTACTTGTTTCTGGTGGAAGGGAATGAAACGCAGTGTCTATCAGTTTGTTTTGAGATGTTTGGTGTGTCAACAGGTCAAGGCAGAGCACCGACAACCTGGAGGACTGCTTCACAGTCTGCCTATTCCTGAATGGAAATGGGAGTTTATCACAATGGACTTTGTGACCCATCTGCCGGTATCCCCGAGGAACTGTGATGCTATCTGGGTTGTGGTGGACCGACTCATCAAGTCAGCGCATTTCATTGCCTATAGCCGAGAGTACTCTGTGGATCGCATGGCACGGATGTACATTCAGGAGATCGTTCGACTTCATGGAGTTCCTGTGAGCATTGTCAGCGATCGGGACCCCAGGTTTACTTCTAGATTCTGGGGGAGTGTTCAGCGTGTGATGGGTACTACTCTCAGTTTGAGTATAGCCTATCATCCGGAGACTGATGGTCAGTCAGAGCGCACTATCCGTACGTTAGAGGATATGCTTAGAGCGTGCGTCTTGGATTTTGGTTCAGCCTGGCAGGATCATTTGCCGTTGATCGAGTTCGCGTACAACAACAGCTATCATACTAGTATTGGGATGGCACCTTTTGAGGCGTTGTATGGGCGACGTTGTCGTACTCCACTCTTCTGGGAAGAAGTGGGGGAGAGACAGGCTGAGGGACCGGAGTTTATCCAACAGGCGATAGACATTGTTGATCAGATCAAGAAACGGATTAAGACTGCACAGGATCGTCAGGCCAGCTATGCTAATATCAAACGTAGGCCTTTGCAGCTCGAGGTCGGGGAGAAAGTGTTTCTGAGAGTGTCACCTTTCCGCAAGATTCTCAGATTTGGCCTTAAGGGCAAGTTGTCTCCCAGATTTATCGGTCCGTTTGAGATCTTGGAGAGCATTGGCGATTTGGCTTATCGACTAGCTTTGCCACCGCATCTATCCAGTATTCACGACGTTTTCCACGTATCTCTGTTGCGACGGTATGTGACGGATGAATCTCATATTCTGCAGCAGTCTGAGGTTCAGGTAGACAAGGATTTGACTTATGTTGAGAAACCTCTTCGTATCCTGGATTATAAGGATAAGGTTTTACGGAACAAAGTCATTCCTTTGGTTTTAGTTCAGTGGCAGCGCCGAGGCACTGAGGAAGCTACTTGGGAGCTTGAGGACAGGATGCGTAAAGACCATCCTGAGTTGTTTTGATTTCATTCTTTAAGTTGTATTCAAGTTGCAAACTCTGTAAACGTTTGATTTGAATAAAGAATGTTTCTGATTTCTGTATTTGCATTCGGTACTTAAGATCTGATTTCGAGGACGAAATATCTTAAGTGGGGGAGAATGTAGTAGCCCGTACCCTAATTGAGTAATTAAAGGATTAATGCTAATTAATTGAATTGGGTATCGGACGGATCGGAAGCTCCGAAGGCACGATCGGAAGCTCCGAACAGGATCGGAAGCTCCGATGAGCGATCGGAGGCACCGATGTTATTACGTCAGGCATGACGTGTGGTTGGATCGGAAGCTCCGATCAGGACCGGAAGCTCCGATCACCCCTATCCGGAGTCAACTAGTGATTGACATGTGGCAGATCAGGATCTTCGGAAGCTCCGATGGCAGGATCGGACGTTCCGATCGAGGTTCGGACGTTCCGATCGTTGTTTATAAATAGAAGGCCGAGACTTCACTTTCATTTGCCAATTCCGAGTTCTCCTTTCCTTTCTAGTCTTTTTGGAGCTGTTCTAGTCTTCTTAGGCTTGGTCCGGAGGTCGGTGAGGCGTTCAGTAGTCGTAGCGGAGTTGTGTCCAAGTTCTGGAGGCATCGACATCAAAGGGCTAACGACGGACGAAGGTATAGCTTTTGCTTCCTATAAATATTTAGGAGTATGCAATAGCTTAGTTAAGGCTTTTAGAGTACTTTAATGATAGTAGTATCATCTTGCAGTGTAGAGCAGACTATAGGCGTGGACCTAGAGTTGGTAGAGCTTGCACTGTATTGAGGTACGAAAGTACTGTTCGAGATATCCTAACTGAGTATGCATGTATTATGTGACTGCATGATTTATATGCCATGATATTATGCTGCATTCATTTGCATCTTGCTGTATCTCTTTCGAGATGTCTGTTAGTAGGGTTGTACCCTATCCTGTTAGTAGATGGACTTCCATCGATTTGGGTCCGGCGTATCCACGGTTATCTCGGTATGGGAGCCACCTCCTGAAGCGACGGCACAGCGTGCTACATACCAGGGCCCGGTCTGTCTCTGTTATCTGATCCTTGACCTCAAGTCTATAGGGAGTTCACTTTGCATGCATGTATACTCATACTCTCGCACTGAACGTTTTATGCTCACGTCTCGTACTCTGTATTTTTCTGGACACCCTATTCCATGGGGCAGGTTTGCGATTGGATGAGGAGGGTGGATCCAGGAGGGGCTAGTCAGTGGTTGGCCAGCTGGAGCTTCGCTTAGGTTTTATTACTGTTGTTTTGGGTTTATACAGATATTCGATTTGGTTGTATATTATTGGATAAATTACAGATTCCTTTACTTGGGATTGTATAACGTTTATGGATTCCGCAGTTTTATTTTGATATCTGTTTTATTAAGTTAATTGCATGCCTAAGTTCTGTTTAGTAGGTGATCCGGGTAAGGGTCACTACAATGGCCTTCATAGTACGAGGCTCTGTTGACGGGATAGTGAGTTGCTCGTTGTAACTGGCTGCTACTCGCTACCACAAGCTATCATGTGACTGATTTATGCCAATAATAGGATTTTGGAAGATGTCTAGATAAATTGTCACAAGGATTTTGTCCTCCTCGACTGAGAAACCAGGACCACGTCGAGATGAAGTCATTATGCTGAGAGATATTGGAGAGAATGAATTAAGGGATGCAAGTGGGATAGTGGGATGGTTCAGATTTGATGCTAGGAATACTTTTATATGTAGACAATGTAATGCAATGCAATGATAGTTGGATAGATGGTAGTGGGATTGTGATATGACAATACATTTACTTTATCGTTTATTGACGCGCAATTGAAGGGATATGACAATTCAATGGCTAAATAATTTGATGCTCCATATTTAATGGAACAGTTGATATGACAATTCACTGCTTTCATTTATGAGTGATACATCATGATAGAAAAATATGATATAACTTATCTACTGATTTGAAAAATTCATAATCTGATGCTCCAGATTATATGTAATCTCTTCCAACGGTATAGATATAAAGTTTATCTTTTATTGAATTGTGGATATGACAATTCAATGACTTTATCTTGTACTGGATTCACAAAGGTAATAATTTGATTCTCCCTATTATATTTAACAGAACAGTTGATATGACAATTCACTGCCTTTATTTATAACTCGTCCATCATGATAAATATATCTGACATAGCTTATCTACTGATTTGAAAAGATTTCTAATCCGATGCTCCAGATTATGTGTAATATCATCCAATGGTATAGATATAAAGTTTATCTTTTATTGAATTGTGGATATAGCAATTCAATGGCTTTATCTTGTGCTGGATTCGCAAAGACAATACTTTTATGCTCTCTATTATATTTAACTAAATAGTTGATATGACAATTCACTGCCTTTATTTATGACTGGTACATCATGATAGATGTATCTGACATATCTTATCTACTGATTTGAAAAGATTCCTAATCCGATGCTCTAGATTACATGTAATCTCATCCATTGGTATAAATATAAAGCTTATATTTTATTGAATCGTGGATACGACAATTCAATGAAATTATTTAAGAAGCAACTGATGGTTGAACTACCATCATCATTTCTACATCCAACTCAATATGAATTTTAATGAGGGAGGTTCTTCAAATTTTGCTTCTCATGTTTCCCCGCCCTCCTCTGATGAAAACGAGGAGTTTGGTACCATGATAAAAAAATGAGCCTGAACTCATTGACCAACAACAACAGATGGTGTTTTTTCAACTTACAAGCAATGCTACCGTCGTCTCTTCTTATTTTCAGCAAGTTGATAACATGCACCATGGAGGATAGATTAATGGACGTGTGCTGATTAATCAAGATAGAGCGGCCGCTGAACAACGCTTGTACAATGATTACTTTGCAGATTATCCATTGTATAACGACGCAATGTTCAAACGAAGTTTTCGAATGTACCGTTATTTATTTCTGCGCATTATGACATCAATTCAAGATCATGACAATTACTTTATGCAGAAAGCAGATGCGTTTGGCCGACCTGGGTTCTCCACAGACCAAAAAATAACTGCTGCAATGCGGATCCTAGCATATGGTGTTGGGGCCGATGCAACAGATGAGTATATTAAAATCGAAGAGTCTATTGCGATTGAAAGTATGAAGAGATTTTGTCGGGCTGTGGTTGAGGTGTTTAGCTACTTGTATCTTCACTCTCCTAACGCCCAGGACATTGAAAGACTTCTCCTTATTGGAAAAAACAACGTGGATTTCGGGGATGCTGGAAAGCCATGATTGCATGCATTGGAGGTGGAAAAACTGTCCAACAGCTTGGGCAGGACAATATACCGGTCGCAATGGAAGACCAACAATTATTTTGGAGGTTGTAGCTTATTACGAGCTATGGATATATATGGCATGCATACTTTGGTTTATCAGGTTCAAACAACGACATTAATGTGTTGTCAAAATCCCATCTTTTTGCTAATCTGGCCAATGAAGTAACTCATCCTTATGCCACGAGATATTATCCAACTGATGATATATATCCGAAGTGGACAACTATAGTTCAAACAATTCACAATCCACAAGGTCCAAAGAAAAAATATTTTGCAGCTAGACAAGAGAGTTGTAGAAAAGATGTGGAAAGAGCATTTGGGCTATTGCAATCAAAATGGGCGATAATCAGAGGTCCTGCACGCGTCTGGAGTAAACGTGTTTTGCATGATATCATGACAACGTGTATTATAATGCATAACATGATTATTAAAGATGAGAGGGATGAGCAGATGCCAATAACAAATTATCGCAAAGCACCCAACCCAGAAGTTGAAATGGTACATGATGAACAGATTCCAGGAGTTTCTTGCACGTCATCGTCAAATCAAAGATAGGTCAGCTCACTATGCTCTCGGAGATGCTCTTATTGATCATTTGGGAGGAATACTCTAATTCAGAATATTAGTGTTTAATTATATGTGTAGATTATAATTATCTCGATTTATGCATACATTTTACTGTTGTGTGAATGCTTGAAATTTGATGTAAAATACATGTATTATTTTTTTAGAATAATCGAGTCATTTTTAATTTAGTTTATTTATATAATTATTATTTTTCTTATGTTAAATAATTTGGAATTAAAAATAATAAAATAGAGAATTTTATTAAAAATAAAGAATATGGGTTGGAGAAGATTTTTGAAATAAAGAATTCAATACTTTATTTTGGAAAATAGGGTACTCCAAAATGAAGAATAGCATTAGAGATGCCCTTAGAAGGAATCCCAAGCACTAACTTAATAACATATCCTTTTGGTAATTATGATAGAAAAGGAGATCATTAAATTTTAATTTTACTATCTTCTTTTTATCTATAAGCTTCAAAAACCATTTTTATGACATAGGAACAAATGCATTTGCCAAATAGATTTGTCAAATAGTTGAGATAATATAAGGCAGGACAAGATTCTCTTTGACTCAGAGAACTCAAATTGGATGAACTTAGATCCAAACACATGACTTGTACTAGTCCACAACAATCACTCATTCAGGTGCCTTCGTTTACATCTTCCCAAAAATAAAATTACGCCCATACCCCAGCACGATCTCACCGTTCCTTGTCTAGAAAAATCGTGCATCCTTGGTGGATAAGGTGGCAGTGCCAAAAATAGTATGATACAAACGAGTATGAGTTTGGTGTTACTGGCAGTGTACCGTTGAGTTCGAACCGAGTTGAATACTACTCTGTTAAATCTGTACTTCATCACAGATTCCGTCATTGATAGAGATGAATCGAGCTTGAAGAAGATATGCTAATTGGGAGAAAAATGATGTATTGTATTAATTTGAAAAACTAACTATGTTTCGTGTATACATTGCTTTATATATACAAGTAATGAGTAGTTTTAACTGCTATTTAACAGCTAACTATTTGCTAACAACTAACTCAACAATCTAGCTTTAGCTATCTTTAACATCCCCCCTCAAGCTTGTAGTATGTTATGTAATGCAAGCTTGCGTAAGAGATAATGATGTTGGTCTGAACCCAACGCTTTTGTAAAGAGATCAGCTGATTGGTGATGGTAGATATATGAGAAGTGCTGATGATATTTGCCCGAATCTTTTCTCGAATGAAGTGGCGATCAATTTCTATGTGTTTAGTGCGTCCATGATAAAGCGGATTTGAAGCAATATGAAGAGCTGCCTGATTATCACAATGAAGTGGAGTTGGACTGGAGAATGTCAATCCCATGTCTGTAAGGAGTCCACGCAACCAAGTAATCTCACATGCTGTAGTGGCCATTGATCTATACTCTGCTTCGGCCGAAGATCGAGACACAATATGTTGTTTCTTGGTTTTCCAAGATATAGATGTTGAGCCAAGCTTAATAACAAATCCAGTAACAGATCGTCGACTCATTAAACATGATCCCCAATCTGAGTCGCAATAGGCAGAAAGTTTGAGATCATTATGTGATGGCAAAAAAATACCCAAGGCAGGAGTTTTCTTGAGGTAACCAAGAACTCGAATTGCTGCATTCATGTGAGACTGTTTAGGTGCCTGCATGAATTGACTGAGAGTTTGCACCGCAAAACAAATATCCGGACGTGTAATGGTGAGATAAATGAGCCCAATAAGGTGTTGGTAACGTGAAGGATCAACCAATAATGTGTCCGAGGCAGAGTGTAAGTTTGAAGATGGCTTACTCAGATCATACTCCATGGTGGTAAGCTGTAAATGTTGTTCCATGTGTCATAAGGTTTGCAACTAGTCATCCCAGCATCAGATAATAATTCCAATGTATACTTTCGTTGATTTAGGCATATTCCAGTGCTAGATCGAGCCACTTCAATGCCTAAGAAATATTTGAGAGGGACAAGGTCCTTAATGGCCAGATTCTGATGTAGAAAACATTTCAATGCAGTGATAGCATGCATATCATTCCCTGTGATGACAATATCATCAACGTATAACATGAGCATAGTGATGTAAGTGCCCTTCTGTTTTGTGAATAAGGAATGATCATGAAGTGACTGTATAAAACCATCTTGGTGCATGAGCAGACAGAATTTAGAGTTCCATTGCCATGAGGCCTGCTTTAGTCCGTACAAGGATTTAAGAAGCTTACAAACGTGATGAGAACATTGTTTGGCAAATCCTTGGGGAATAGACATATAGATTTCTTCATGTAAATCACCTTGTAAAAAAGCAATTGTGACATCCATTTGATGTAAAGACCAATTCATGGCCGCATCAACTGCTAAAAGACATCTCACAGTAACAATCTTAGCAACAGGAGAGAATGTGTCATGATAATCAATTCCATATTGTTGTGTATATCCTTTGGCAACCATACGGGCTTTATACCGATCGATACTGCCATCAACTTTGTATTTTAACTTGTAGACCCATTTGCAACCAATGGATTTTTTGTCCGGAGGAAGTGGAACAATAACCCATGTTTTATTGGCCTCCAAGGCTGAAATTTCAGCATCTATAGCCTCACACCACTTAGGATCAGAAGCAGCTTCCTTGAATGGTTTTGGTTCGGAAACAGCAAAAATGGATGCTAAGAATGATCTGTATTCAGGCAAGATTTTGTTATAGGAAAGAGACTGAAGTATGTCATATTGCTTGGAAGAGGAATTACCCATTGTGGAATGAGAGCATATATAATCTTTGCTCCAAGCTGGAGGTTTAATAAATCTAGAATACTTTCTGGTTGATGAAGTTTCGATGGAATTGGAAGGTTGAGGCAAAGAACTGGATTGTGTCGGGGATTCGAGTATGGATGGATACTCTTCAAGGACTGGAGGTGCTGATGGTGTAAATATGGTGTTGTCCTTCACTGGGTGGGAAAATGGAAATACATCCTCATGGAATTTGACATCTCGAGAGACATGGAATGTTTTGGTGTATAATTCGAGTAACTTGAATCCTTTTTGGTTGATTGGATATCCAAGAAACACATAAGGCTTAGCTCTTACATCAAATTTGTGCAGTGGTTTAAGATTAGTGGCATAACACAAACATCCAAAAACTTTTAAATGTGTATATGATGGAGCTGTGTTGAAGAGTACTTCGAATGGAGTTTTATTGGACATTAGGGGAGTGGGAGTTCTATTGATCAAATATGCAGCATGAAGAACACATTCACCCCAATATGGATCAGGAATAGATGCTTGAAACTTGATAGCTCGAGCAATGTTAAGGATGTGTCGATGCTTTCGTTCAACCATTCCGTTTTGTTGAGGGGTATAAACACATGAGCTTTGATGGATAATGCCCATGGATGCAAGATAAGAGCCACACTCTTTATTAAAAAAATCAGTGGCATTGTCAGTGCGAATGGTCTCAACATTTGTGTGGAAGTGATTTGAAATATATGCAAAGAATTGTTTCATAATCTGTAATGTATCAGATTTGAAGTGCATGAGAAATACCCATGTGCATCTCGAGAAGTCATCAACCACAGTGAGAAAGTATTTAGCTCCAATATATGTTGGATTTCGATAAGGACCCCATATGTCAATATGTAATAGATGAAATGCATATGGTGAAGAATATTTTGTAGCAGAGGGAAATGAATTTCTGGTTTGCTTCGAAATGGGACATACTGGACAATGATGTGTTAGTGATTTGTGTGTGATAAACGGTAAGAGTTGTAACCGAGACATGGATAAATGACCAAATCATTGATGCCATATATCAATACTAATGTCTTTACAAACAGAAAAAATACACGAGTTTATAGGTTGAGATAAACCACTAGACTCATGGCTATTATTTTGTTTTCTAGATACATCAGAATCTTGATATGATGAAACCTTTGTAAGATAGTAAAGACCATGCTTTTGTCTACCAATCGCCATGATCTTTCCAGTCGAAAGGTCTTGAAATAAACATAATTGAGGATAGAACGTAACAAGGCAGTGATGATCTTTTGTAAATTGGGAGATGGACAAGAGATTGAAATTAAAATCAGGGACATGGAACACACGGTTGAGGACACAAGATGGAGATATACGAATTGAGCCAGTAGAGAGAATGGAAGTGGTGTTACCATTTGGAAGCCGAACTGATCCAGTGGCTTCGTTGCTAGGATGTGAATCTTGCAAGTAACTTGAAGTACCTGTAATATGAGCATTTGTAGCAGTATCCAATATCCATTCATTAGCATCAGAAATTGACATGAGGCTTGTAAAATTACCAGCAAGGTTTGCAGTCACTTCATTTTGTTGAGAAGAATCACCAAGAAGCTTGATAATTTGTTGATATTGAGCATCAGTGAATGTGTGAGCCATTGAGTGTGATCTTGAGTCATCACGTGAGGACTCAAGAGCACATCACGTGAGGACTGCTCAGCAGAACTATTGTAGCTATGATGGGCAGAAATCTTGAAATTCTTTGAGGGCTGGGGTTGGGAAAATTTCTTGTACAGCTTGTGATTCGGAGGATAGCCAACTAGCCGATAGCAGTGTTCTTTGAGGTGTCCTGGCTTGTGACAATGATCACATGTCACTGAGTCATATCCAACTAGCCGATAACATTGATCTTTTGTGTGTCCTGGTTTGTGACAATTGTCACATATCACTGAACCAATCCTTTTTGTGGATGATGAGTAGAATGCCGCTGCGGGAATCTCAGCAATCGGTGAAGATGACAAGACATGTCGAGTGAATTCGTCATGAATAACAATGGAGTATGCTTGATTTACTGATGGTAATGGATCCATCATCAGAACTTGACTCCTTATGTGACTATAAGTATCATTCAATCCCATAAGAAATTGAATAAGTCGTTGGTGATCCTCATGTTCCAGATATGCTTTTGCACTTGCACATTGACAGGATGGAAGAGTGATTAAGGATTGGTATTCATCCCAAAATCGTTTCAGTGTTGAAAAATATACAGAAATAGAAGAAGATCCCTGATATAGATGAACAATATCTCGTTGCAATGCAAAAATTCGAGATCCCGATATTTTGTCAAATCTTTCCTTTAAATCTGCCTAGACTTTAGAAGCGGTGTTGCAGTAGATTATTCCATTGAAAATGTCTTTTGAAACCGAACTCATGATCCAAGATAGAACAATAGCATTGCATCTGTCCCATTGTTGTTGAGAAGAGCAGTTATTGGCGGGACGAGGGCAGCCGCCATTGATGAAGCTGAGTTTGTTCTTGGCTTGTAATGCTAATAGCATTGCACGGCTCCATATACCGTAATTTTCGATGCCAATTAGGGGATCTTGAACAAGCGAAACCCCTGGAGAATCCGATGGGTGCAGATACAAGGGATCATTGAATCCGATCGTCGTGGAATGATTCACCATGAATTTGTTGGATTGACGTGATCTGTGAGATTAAATGCGGAAGATAATTTCATCTGGTACCATGTTAAAACTGTACTTCATCACAGATTCTGCCATTGATAGAGATAAACCGAGCTTGAAGAAGATATGCTAATTGGGAGAAAAATGATCTATTGTATTAATTGGAAAAACTAACTATGTTTCGTGTATACATTGCTTTATATATACAAGTAATGAGTAGTTTTAACTGCTATTTAACAGCTAACTATTTGCTAACAACTAACTCAACAATATAGCTTTAACTATCTTTAACATACTCTACAGTCATAAAGAAACAGATCGAACCACTATAATTCACCTCCAAATATATATATGTAGCAAGAACATGTAACTATCTTCTATGTATATCAATCTTTATACTGTATATGCATGCTTCAACACTCAAGAGTGTATATAAACTTCTTGGGGAGTTCATTAACTAGTATTGGACGAAAGGACTTAGCGTGTGTCGAGTAGCTCAATAGCTGAAACCACTTCCTTTATATTGTGGAATTGCCTCCTGTCCTTGAGCAGAGTCTTGGCAAAATTTAGAGCTTTGCGTTCGCAATCTGCTCTTTTGCTGGCCTCTTTGATGGATTCAAAGTCTTCGACATGAGCGACACCAACTATTCTCCTGTATATCAACCAGAAGCCTCGGAGGCCAATTGAACTCTAAAGACTCAGGCATGCATAGGAAATTGACAATAAAACTATCTGTACATTCAACTGCTCAAATATTTCAATATAATTCTAAGACATGCCCTTTTAAACATAGAGATTCTTGTGCTTTCTGACATATTAATAAGTCTGAAATAAAATTAAAAAAAAAGACAGAGAAAGAAATACTAGAGTTCATGAAAATGGAAAGGTTCAATTTATCAAACCGGATCATTTTGGCAGCACCGAATCCTATAGTGTCGTGGAAAAGATCGTCCATATATTTTTTTCTTTATCAGAAGCTGGAGGTCTAGATTGTTATAAATTTCTGGGAGATATGCTTCACCAGGACCATCCTTGTGTTTATCCCAAAGTGCGGTGAACTTGTTGTCGAAGAGGTTCCAAGTCTCCGAGATTGTCTTCAAAATCCACACTTTGTACAACTGATTTCAATTATGTAGATCAGGTTAACATCTTACTATGCTAGAGAATATGTAATGTTTGAGATTGCTTTGAGAAATTTCACGAGTGTCAGGTTTATACAAATTTGATTACATCTATGCACACAAAAATACCATAAACCTGACATAATAGACAGTACAAAATTGATAAAAGTATATGGAAATAAGACCGAAATATTGGTTTCAATATAAGACCATAGTAACAGAACATACTTTTCGATCAGCCGCTTTGTTTGAATGTCCATCTTGTGCAAAATAAGCTAAAATGAGGTTTCCAATAAAGGCTCCTACATCAAATCCCATAGGTCCATAGAAAGAAAACTCGGGATCTATAACTTGAGTTGATTCAGCAGTGACCATGACAGAACCAGTATGTAGATCACCATGTATAAGAGCTTGGATTCTTTCAGAGAATCTGAATGGGAAAGATGCCAAACAAGAAACAAACATTTCGTATCACCAATATCTTGTCGTCCAGCGGCCGGAACGCGTCGAAAGCCATGGCTTTAGCTTCTGCGGCGACTTGGGAAGATGGCACATATATATATAAAGAGCATTTTTGAATGGGTTATCATATTGACTCGACTTGTGTGGTAAAGCCGCCACTTAAGGCGTAAAGGAATGGGATTCTTTGTGTCAATCTCTCGTTCTCAAGAGTGCTTTTGATCATAAGAGCCAACTAAAAACAACACACAAAATTGCTTTTCTAAAAAAATGAAATGTTTGGTTCAAAAAGCTGCTTTTAAAAAATCAGTTTAAAAAGTTCTTTTTAAACAGCTAGAATTTTTTTATTTTTTGGGTTTTGCTTCTACTTCTATTAAAAATTTAATTAAAAACACTTTTCAATATTTATCCAACGTCCAAACTGACCCTAAATCTATTCATTGTTTTACTTTTTAAACTGTGTCATATTTCTTGTTTTTACGTAATATATAAATACAATGTATTGGACTCCGGGCTTTTATTTTTAACAAAATATCAATTAACCAATATTTTTTTTAAATAATATTAATTTTTATATAGGCTAAATAAATATAAGAAGACCCTGTAAGATGCTCTGTTGGTACAATCAAATCTAAATTACAAAACAAACCCATAAAACTATCAAATTATAAAAAATATATATCATACAAGGCCCTACCAATTATCATTAACAAACAGCAGAATCCCACTTCAGATTTATGTTAAGGTGAAATATGAAGAAATAAACTTCTGTGGGCCAAAGTACTTTGAATAAAATAATCTGGTAGTGGTACCACAGGCATACTTTTGATCGTTATATTTTCACTTCAGTGGTGGGTAAAGATGGTTTTGATATGATAGAAGACAATTTCATGTGATTCTTTCATTTGCTTGTGCTGACTTTGTAATAAATATATCCACTTGTCAGCTTGTTCTTGATTACTGGACCAAGATTTTGAAGGCTGCGAGAAATTTACCTTCATCTATATACACACATCACACTTTCAAGCTTCAAACCAACCAAGTAAAGCACTCCTTAAGGCTCAAATACTTCTGATTCCAGTTTCCAATATTAAAGGTTTTCGGAGTTTTCTATATTTTCTACTTTTGCTTTGGCTCGAAAATGGCCATTCCACAAGTGCTTAGACGATCGTTATCCCCGTAACATATTTGAACCACCCTTCGATCGTTTCAAGATTTGCTATGCCGAGCTGATTTAAGCTGGTTTTTCAATCAAGAAGTAGCTCGATAGTTGTATTTAATGTCTTTCCACTCGGTACAAAATTCAAACTGTTATAGGTAAATCTTACGAGCGCAAATTTTTTTTTGGAGTATTCTGCAAATTTTTAATTCAAAAGATGTGTATTGTTTAAATTCATAGCCTGCAAAGATATGTAAGGTGAACCCAAGAAAACCAAGAATGGCTTCAAGAAAATTGCTATGTATCTTCTTTAAGTTCACAAGAAAGCAAAGAAGACACCGAATTTAATTCGAGAAATGGCTCGTATGGTTGTAGTTGTAATCTCCCTACTTTCTACAAATTAAGTAAACTGCAGCAGTGAAGGTGAATAAACCAGTGCTTTGAAGATTTGATTTATGACAATGGAATGCGACACATCACATGATTTTTCTTTCCCAACTCATATTCATCAATTAAGACCTCTCAATATTTGATGAAGAGCTAATGGACAGCAGAAATCCCACTTGAGATTTCAAGCCTCAATTCCATAAATGGGGCCCAAAACATCGTATGGCCCCTTTCATATATAAACTCATCTTTGGTTTTAAAAAAAAGAGCTATCAAACATTTAGTAAATGCTGTTGAATTAACAACAAACAGAGATGCCACCCCTCAATCAATAGAAGTAGCAGCAAAAGAAAAAAAAAAGGGGCCACCTTATTTTACCAAGCATAGAATTGTGGTTCATGTTTCTTGGTTAGCAGATAACAATGTAAATCTTGGTGGGGTGACTTAAAATATATCCATAAAACTTTGTGGATGAAGGTGAGGGAGAAAGACGATTGTGAATTGACAGATGCTTCATCATAATTTATGATGATTGGAAGACAAATTCATGTGATTCTTCATGTGTTCTTGCTAGCTTTAATTTTCACCAGCTACCGAACTTCCACTTGCCTGTTTATCTGGACTACCATCAAGATTTTAAAGGATAATAAATGGCAATGATATTCATCTATATATATATTCCTCACTTCCAAGCTTCAAACCAACAAGTTAAGTACTCTTCAAACACTTCTGATTCCCATTTACATTTCCTGCTCCTGCTTCAGTTAAAAACAGTTTAATACAAGAAATGGCCATTCGACAGATGCTTAAACGATCTTTATCGAGTGAGAAAAGATCAAATTCAACGGGATCAGCTGATGTTCCTAAAGGACATTGTGCTGTTTATGTAGGAGAGAGTGAACATAAGCAACGATTTGTCATTCCCATATCACACTTGAACCACCCTTGGTTTCAAGATTTGCTATGCCAAGCTGAAGAAGAATACGGATTTAACCATCCAATGGGTGGCCTCACCATTCCTTGCAGTGAAGATTTATTTGTTGATGTCGCCTCTCGCTTGAGAAGATTATGATGATGTATAATATACAGAAGTTTAGAGAAGTGGAATGTCATATGCTAGTTAGATAGATAGTTTGAGGGATTCACGTCTTTCATTCTTTTTTCATCACGATCAGTGTACATGATTTGGGAAACGATGTGTATGCCAAGAATATTTTGGAAAGAAGTGAGCCAATACTTGATCATTCAAAAACTTTTAGCTTGTTCTAATTTATCGCACATTGATTCTGTCATCTCAGTTGCATAGTTTCATGTTCAGAGTCATATATTTTCAAACACTAGGAAAGTGCACGTGCGTTGCACGTGGGTGACTAACAATTGAAAAAATGATTATGAAATTTAGGTAGTGTTTGCAACCTCTAAATATAAGTGATTATGAATTTTGTCTTCAAAAATTTGTGAAGAAAAATTTCATAATCACTTATTTTTAGAGATTGCAAACACTGCCTTAGATATGTTTAAATTCGTTTAAATAGAACTATGTTTAGAAGTATTTATCAATCTAAATAGAGCAAAACATAATACATGAAAAAAATCGTGCACGACAATAACTCATATATATTCACATGTCCATTTGTGACACTTGCAATCTGTTTTTTTTTTTTTTTGGTGAATTTGATATAATGACAATTCTCGTCAAATCGATCGGAGAAGATAATTTTTTTCATCCAAATACTAATCATAAAGAAAAACAATAAAAATAATGTAAGACCGAGTGTATGCCGTTTCACCAGAAGTTATATATAGCCGATGGTAACGGTGCAACTCAAATATTTTAAATTGTACAACTCAAGCGCCACGTTTCGATTTTTCACTAAACATGGATGACAAAATAAAATGATACGATAAAATCATATATGAGAAAAAAATGAGTATTCAAATATTTTAATTTTTAAAAAAAAAATTTTGTTTTTCAAATTACTCACATATGAGTAATTAACATGACATTTTGAAATTTAATACTATTTTCATTATCTTCTGTTGAGTTAATTAATTTTTGAGTAGATATTATGTGAGACAATCTCATCGATTTTTATCCTTAAGATGAGTCAATCCTGTTCATATTTACAAATAAAAATAATACTTTTGACAAAAAAATTTAATAATTTTTCTTGTGTGACCTAAATAAGAAATATATCTCATAAAATTGACTTGTGAGATCGTCTTACATGAGTTGTTCATTTAATTTTTTTTGAATTCTAATTACTCCGACGTATGTTCGTCACGTCTGGGATCCACTACTAATCACTCAATAAACATGTAATTAACTTAATTAAAATATGAAAAACTGCAATTTTGGTCATATATGTTTGTCACTTTGCGATTTTGGTCCTCTATGTTTTCATATTTCAGTTTTAGTCCTACATGTTTTGATTTTTGACAATTTCAGTCCTTTTATTCAAAAATGCTTATGTGGCACTATACACGTCAGCTTCACATCAGCACTACATTGGTGTCACATCAGTGCCACATCGGAAAAAGGACTAAAATTGCCAAAAAAATAAAGATAGCGAACTAAAATTGAAATCTGAAAATATAGAGGATCGAAATCGCAAAGTGACAAACGTACAGGACCAAAAAAGCAAATTTTCCTTAAAATATTAACATATAAATAGCTGAATATAACATAAACTTGTGAGTTAATTATACAACCCAATAGAATTACAAAACAAATAGAAATATCCTTAAATTAAAACCAATGGTGTCATCTGCTTCTAGATCCTGGTAATTGACTTAACATTGATTCACCTTGTGAACAACTTGCAAGTTGCATCATCGAATATGGTGTTCATGATAGAAGCAAGGACATTAGTGAAGTTGCCAAGTACTCAATGTATGAGTACACAAGTTTATATGCAATGCATAAAACAAGACTACTTTGGTAAACCTGGATTGAAAAAAATTTGAAACTCATGCTAAGAGTGTAGGCACCCCAGTATGAGCTCGATGTTCCAAAAATCCATTGGATGCCACAAATACTGACCGTGATCTTGGACATACATTGTCCTGGATAACCGCACACATTTTTCTATGGATCTAGTGGGTGTCACACGGTTACAAGAAACAAGAGCTGATCAACAACCCTACTCAATTGACTATCTCAAGGGATATTAGGCTCAATGTGATTAGCACATGTTCATATATACATACATTACAGGATACTAATGCATCATATGACAGATAATACTACAATATATAAATTAAGATCGATGCATCCTCAGCTGGATATATCAGTCATTACTTACATATCTCTAAAAAAAACTTGTTAGCAGCACAAATTATAAAGTCTATAAAGTCACAGCCTAAAGATAAATGAACATCATATCACTATTTTTTTTTATCTAACAGTCTCTATTATTCCAATAGATACTCCCAATAACTATTAAGTATTCAGGACTGTACTTTCATCAATCGTTAGTCCGTAGAAGTCGAGAGCCCCGCAACTGAGCATACTTTTGTTACAACCTCAATAGCACACTGCTCCTTGCTAGCCCTCGATAATAATGGGTCATGGCTAGAAACACTCAAATATATACTGAATAACTCAAGAAACTCTGTTGCAGTTAGGGATGATTGCCGCATGAGAATCTCATGGCTATTTTAACTTATTAAAATTTTTTGCAACAAATATTTTGTTATGATTTTTATTTATAAATTAGTTAAATAAAATACAATAAAATATCGTTTTGATATGATTTTTTAGTGTTTCTAATATTTTAATTTTTAATCATTTTTGTCAACCAATGCTTTCTTGTGATTTATATTTATAAATAGCTTTAATAAAACATGGTAAAAAACTCATTACAATAAGAATATGATAAAAGAAAATGATACGATAATTATAGATATGAGAAACATTATATTTATACGCTCACATGAGCTATTGAAATGTTTTATCTTAAAATGTTAATGTAAATGTAGAAAAGCGATGATCATAAATGATGACACTGAAACTGCAACAGTTACATTGTTCGAACACACCAATACACGCATACCATATATGTAAACATTGAAATTTAAAAACTTAACTATTTTTCCCATTATAAAGACTAAAAACTATAACAATATATTTATGGGATGATCTTGCAATTAACGAATGAATATTTTTACAAAAGATGAGATGGATAAACCAGTTATGGATTTTTGTAACTTAAAAATACATGTTTTGAAGGTAAATTTTTGTAATTAATAACTAATTTTTGTAACATAAAAATACATGTTTTGAAAGTATATTTTTGTAAAAAAATCTTTACAAAAATTAGTTATTAACATTACTCACTATTTATTGCTACTACAAAAGGCACAATATTATTTATTATTTCAATTTATGTTTATCATTTCAAGAGCAAAATTTTGAATATTTCATTATTGGATCGGAGCAAATTAATATTTTATAAATGACATTTATACAACATGAGATAGAAAATTTTCAACAAATACATTGATCGTTAATGATGTTGACATACAAGTAATAGAAGACGACAAAATACCGGAATGCAATTGAGAATAATAAAATTATTGTTATTCTTGCAAGTAAATTTTTTTACAATAAAAAAGAGACCTTCTAACAAAATAATAAAATAAAAGACAGCACAATAATTTCTATTAAATATGATGATAATATTGATTCTCATAGAGAATAAAAACCGCATGGTACGAAAAAAAATCATGAAAGAGAGAAAATATCAAAATATAAAGAAAAAAATATTTGACACAATAATTTAAATTAAGGTTTAGAATGCATTAGCTATATCAATTTTATTCCATAGATCAATAGTTACAAAATAAATTATCTAACATATAAGATAGAAAATTACAAAATCAATATTTAATGTAATTCGATTAATATATTTCATTTATTAACAAATAAATAATAAATCACATTATTCAAGATATACATATATGAGATAGAAAATAAGACGAATTCATGATATGAAACATGTCATAATTACTCAAGATTAATCAACAAAACAATGGAAAACTCTGTTGAGGTGCAATAATCGTCCTTGCTGATAGAGCGATCGAACCATGTTTCTTGAGATGTTGTACGGTTTAAAAGATTTGAGTTGTACTATTACCACCTACTATAACTTTTGGTAAAAGGGCAAGCAATCAGCCTACAATTGTATCAGAGCCAATGTCATGAATTTGATTCTTATTGATTGTAAAGAGTGCAGTTATTGGGAGTGAGATTGTTGAGGTGCAATAATTGTTCTTGCTGGTAGAGCGATCGAACTATAACGTGGATGTTGTACGGTTTAAAAGATTTGATTTACGGTTTAAAAGATTTGAGTGACACAATTACCACCAGCTATAGCTTTTGATAAAGCGGCAAGTGCATGGTCCTACAATTTGTAATAATTGCGCTGTTTATTATTGGAGATTTTAATGATGATAATAATTTATATCAATCTCAAATTTTCATTTAACTAATTTCATTGCAAAGATTAAGCAACTTGCGAAACCACTCATACATAAAGTGCAAAAATTCAAATAGAAGTGCGAATCAATGAACTCTGTTTGACGTGTACTTAGGAGCTAATAATATTCTCAGCTAGAAAACTTAAAAAATCCTCGGGAAGCCAATGGCTCGGCTAATTATTCTAAAACAACAAAAATGGAATCGAGATGAATGAAATGAAACTTGATCTCCTTCAAACGTACAGCTCAAGCAGATGTCGCCATGTAACGAATCAGGTCGATCACGCGGTTGCTGTCACATGCAATGCAAGTAAGATTTACATCAGCAATGAATGCACTTACTGATCCCAAAGTTGGCAATGAAAATACCACTTTAATGTACATGTGAGTTACCTGTAACCCCATTCATTGTCGTACCAAGAGAGAAACTTGATGAAGTTGCCGTTTAGAGCAATTTCGGCCCTGGCGTCGAAGATACTTGACCTACATTGATGCCATGGATAAAGGTAGTAAGTTCCATGGCTCAAACGTTAATTTCTAGTGGATTTATAGATCAAAATAACAAACAAAGGAAATCGGTAGGTCGAAAAAGAGTGGAAAACAGCCGGAGAAGACGATCATCTGCAGTCACCAATAAAGTCGGTCGACACCACATCATCTTCTGTGTATCCTAGGATACCCTTCAACTTACCCTCAGATTCCTCCATATGAAACAGCAAACAAGTCAGACCCCATTCGGCAAAATGAGTCTGAATTCGAGGAGGGATTTTTGTGGTCTAAAAGAAACAAGAAAATGGTACTTTACTTGATCGCTGCTTTGATTTCATCATATGAAGCTGCCTTCTCGAGCCTTGCAGTGAGATCGACAACTGAGACATCGACGACTGGAACACGAAAAGTCGTGCCAGAGCGCAAAAACACCAATACCGAAGAGTGTCAAACTCCGCTGCCAAATTAAAACGACTACTTGAAAACCATCCAAAAAAATAATGAGAAGAACAGACATCGGGAGATGAAAAGAGGCTGCAACAAAGCAAATTAACAGGAGAAAAAAAAAGAGAGCAAAACACATACCATGAGGGAAAGCCCGAGATGGCAGCCGGCCGTCTACTCTACCTCTACCCCACGTCATGGGAGGCAGAAGGAGGAAAACTGAGGCAACAGATAATAAAAGGTCTGAGGAAAAAAAAAATCAGGCGATATGAAGATTGTACCACAACGTGTATGAGTTAACTAAGCAGCCATTATTACCATGGTAATGGAAAGCACAAATGAGAAGGGAAGAAACGGCCGAAGCAAATAAATGAGCGGCTGAGGCGCTGAGCCCATATATTAATTACATGGTACAAAGCATGAAATCACAACCGAGGACATGGAAACCAAGTTTAAACCTGATAGGTAAGGGTATACATGGAAATTCACAATTCAAACTGGCTTATTTAGATTATAGTAGATAGTAGATTAGTCCGACTGCCAGCATCTTTTAAGGGCTCACAGAAGAAAACCATGAATTGCATTAATTTATTTCATGAAGATCATCGGAAAGCAAAGAAAAATTCATAAACAAATTTGAAATGGAGTGTCATCCAAGAAGTAGCTAGCTTGTGTATTTAAAATCTCTCCACTCAATACAAACTTAAAATTCCATAAGGCTGATCTCGTGAACGCAAGAAAATCTTGGGAATATACTGATTCAATTTGTTAAGTTAAAATTTGTAATACTGTTTAAATTCATTGCCCTGTCTGTCTCCTTGTTCTAACACGGATTTGGACCGAAAATATATGTGAGAATCGATATTTATATCAAGAAGCATAACTGCATAAGGTGAGCCAAAGAAAACCAAGAATGGCTTCAAGAGAATTGGTAATGATCACTCTAAGTTCATCAGAAAGCAAAGAAGACATCTAACACAAAATAATGATTTTTAGTTTAAGAAATAGCTTCTATAGTTGTGGTTATAATCTCCCCACTCTCTACAAAATAAATTATTGTTTTGGAGATCTGAATTATGGCATACATCTTTTCTTTCCCAAGTCATATTCACCAGTTCATTAAACCTCTCAATATTTGTTGAAGGGCAAACAAATTGATAAATTGGGCCCAAGACATCATCATATATATAAAATCATCTTTGTTCTTAACAGCAAACAGTATTGTGGTTCACATGAATTTGGACCAACTTGCTGTTTTATTGTCTTGATTAGCAGATAGTAAGCGGAATTATTTGAGGCTGATGGTGGTGGGGAAATATGGTTCTGAAAGGACAGATGCTTCATAATATACGATGATTGGAAGACAAATTCATTTGATTCTTCATGTGCATCTACTTGCCCGTTTTCTGTACCACTATCAAGATTTTGAAGAATAAGTGGCACTTACATTCATCTATATATATATTCCTCACTTCCAAGCTTCAAACCAACAAGATAAGCACTACCCAATTCCATAAAACGTTTCTCAGTTTCTTGCTGTGTTTTCTGTTTTCAGTTCACAAACACTTTAATACAAGAGATGGCCATTCGACAAATACTTAAACGATCTCTATCAAGTGAGAAAAGATGGAATTCGACTGGATCAGCTGATGTTCCGAAAGGATATTGTGCTGTTTATGTCGGGGACAGTGAATGTAAGCAACGATTCATCATTCCTGTATCATATTTGAACCATCCTTCATTTCAAGATTTGCTATGCCAAGCTGAAGAAGAATACGGATTTTGCCACCCAATGGGAGGCCTCACCATTCCTTGCAGTCAAGATTTGTTTGTTGATGTCACCTCTCGCTTGAGCAGAACATGATGTATTATAGACTAGGCTATAGTCTGTTATTAGAGTAGTAATTCATATGTTAATTACCTAGCTGGAGTGATTCTAGACTACTCATCAATTCAAATCAATGTATATGCTATTAAGAAAATTTTGGCAATCATTGCACCAATTTTATTTATTTATTTTTTTATAATTCGAATGCAACATTATCTTATTCTAGTTATTAGTATAAATTTTATGTCCAACATTTAATTGCAAGATTTCAAGTACAATTGTATCCCATAAAGACCTGCTTGGTGAACCAAAGAAACCAAAAATGACTTAATTTAGTTGCAACATTTAATCTCTTAATTTATTCAGAGAGCAAAGAAAACATAGATTTCATGATTTTTCATTCCTTACTCATATTCATCACTTAAGACCTCTCAATAAACAGCAGAATCCAGATTAGATTTCAAGCCTTAAATTGATTTATGGGGCCCAAGACATCGTATGACCATGCATGTATAACCTCATCTTTGCTTTAAAAATATGAGCCATCTAAAATTTAGTGAATTAGCAGCAAAAAAAAAGGGGAAAAAATCTAATATGTCAGCAAGAATATATAAATAAAACATAATTTTATTAGAATACGTCACCCCAACAATACTGGTGGAATCTTTTATCAATATTTAATTTTATTTCAGACTTTGCAACTCCAAAACAGTAATATAGAATTTACAGTTCATCACACAATATCCATTTCAATGTATGTTAGAAAAATAAAGACTTTATAATTAATGGGGTAGTTCAGCCTTTACATCTCAGTATCCATCATGGTCTCTTTTCACATGACCCTGCCTGTGGGTGACCAATTAGACAGATTAAAGGGTTCTATTATACAGAAAATTGAGCTGAAATTTTCTGTATAAAGTTTTCATGTGCTTGTGTCTATAATTAATGAGGACCCTTTGGGTGTTTGTTGCTGAAATTGGTAGGGAACATTGTCTCCAACATGAGTACTTGTGATTAGAGGCAGACAAAATCATGTTAGTCTTCATGTTCTTGTGTTTCTCAAATTTTTTTCTAGCCACAACTGATCTACTCGGCTTGATTCGAACTACTTTCTTGAAATTGAAATCCACCTATATATACAAACACATTTCAGAGATCCAATCACATTAACATATCATCAAAAAAAAGTAATATTTCTCCATTCCAAGAAACTTG